>NC_060120.1:40990659-41291701 GCF_021461395.2 Schistocerca americana
AATGTTTCAACGACCGACGCATCCGTCCTCTTCAGGTGCTGCTATCTGTGTTAATGTGTGTACTCGATGTCCGGGATCAATCCACAGTAGATGAGAATAGGCAGTAGATGAGAATGCAACACAGCTCACAGCATCTGAAGAAGTCGGTTAGGTGTCTCTCCCAAATTTTGTGCATACAATGGAATCGACATCTCGGCTGAGCACCCGAAAGCACGTATTCACACTGAACGATTACTGCTGTTTCCTTACCTGATTCTTAAACGTCTTGAATTCTCTTCTTCGGCCTTAGCAGTTGAAATAGTGAAATTAATATGTTGGATCTTAATTTATGATTGCTTTTACCTGGTAATATGTAGACAATTAAGTCTGAATTTTACTCACTACTTACAACATTTTCCTGTTGAGATTATACGTATTTTTAGTATTGTAAAGTCCAGCTACTTACGTTATTATATTCCTCGGTAAGGTTTCGATTTGAAATATGAAAGAGGAAAACAATTTTAAATTGTTGTTGATTGATGAGAGCAGAGCAGCAAGCGGGCCTAAATTTTGTTATTAACATTTTTGAATAAAGTTAGTTTCATATCATCCTCAAAGGGCTTCCGAGCCAGCCCAGTTTTGAGTTCTAGGGAATGCCGCACACAGATGACGGATTCGAAAGATCTGTATTCATTTAGGTCTGAAGTATTTACGTTTGAACCAAGCTGAGACTATTTCAGTTTAAGCTAATTGATTTCTCTTAAAGAAAGATAGTAATTAGTTACAACGAGGGGAGGTCCCTGTAAGTTTATTTAAGAATATATGCTATTCGGTTCTCAGCAGACAGTCATTTCGTTTGCAAACTGAACTAAAGTCAAGTGAAATTATTCTTATTTTCAATTAGTTGCAACGTGTGCATTTTTTTCACGCGTAATTAAGACAATCATTCATAAGGGTGTGCTGAAAAGTAATATCTCCGATTTTTTTATTCTGTTCTCAGTATCGATTTACGTATCACATGTCATGCACACTACTCGGTCGGTTTTCCCACTTCGCTGACACTAGTTGCAACCTTCCGCTGCTAGAGTGCTCTGAATTGAAGCGTGTAATACGACCTTGTGTGACGTCACTATATTAGCGCATGAGGAACAACCTACTGTAATCGAGTTTCTGACCTCAGAAAACAGGCATCCTGCTGGAATCCATTGAAGAATGAAAGCTGTGCACGGTTGTTGGAATTCTTGCCTAAAGATACCAACATAAGCTCTGCAAGGTTCTGCGAGGCCGTCACAAAACTGAACGCACGAATTCCAAGAATTCGTCCATACATGGGGCATCCTCTCTTCCACGTGACAATCCCAGGCCACAAACGAGCGCTGCATTCCGACACCTTGGGTTCAATGTCAGCGGTCATCCTCCATACAGTCCGTACTTGGCCCCATCCGATTTTCACATATTTCCAGAATTTAGAGAACACTTTCGAGAACTTCACTTTGACAGTAATGAAACGGTGCGAGCAGAGCTGGTGTTATGGCTCCGTCAACAAAGTCAAACATTCTATTGTGACGATATCAACAAACTGGTCTATCATCGGGAGAAATGCGTTCGTCACCAGGGTGACTATGTTGAGAAGTAGATATGCAGCCATGAAGAATAAAGATGTCAATTATTAATAATGATGGTTTCGGTTAAAAAGCTTTAATAGTCTTCACATAAATCTTCGGAGGCATTACTTTTCAGCACGCTCTCGTATTTCAAAAAAATGGTTCAAATGGCTCTGAGCACTATGGGACTTAACTTCTGAGGTCATCAGTCCCCTAGAACTTAGAACTACTTAATCCTAACTAACCTAAGGACATCATACACATCCATGCCCGAGGCAGGATTCGAACCTGCGACCGTACCGGTCGCGCGGTGCCAGACTGTAGCGCCTAGAGCCGCTCGGCCAGCCCTGCCGGCCCTCGTATTTCATATTTTGCAGCTGAGCGCGCCCGGATCGGCGAAACTATGAATGCATGTGGTCACATGCGTATTTTAGGGACCCAGTCATACTTTTTACGCTGGTTAATTAATATTCACAGGGGATTTCTTTCTTAGGCCTCTAATAGTAACAGCTCACTACATGTAAATCTTAAACTTTTGGTTTGAACTATAAATCTTATGTACTGGACTGGAAAAGAGTACCACTTCAGTATTCTGTGGGAAGCATAACGGATGTTGTCAGTTACGTGGTAAAAGCCGCGTTAAAATTGAAAGTCATCAGTGACAAGTTACGCGCCCGTCTACCATCCATATCTAGAGAACTGAACTGTGGAAGAACAGAACAAGTACACCATATCAGAAATTAAGGGGGGTAGGACCAAACCGGCCGACTTGGAGCAGGCGAGGCGTCACAGGACATTTTAATTTCCAGTGCCTATACTTTCACAAATAAAGTCATAAACCTTTGTCATAAAACTTTACCAGGATTCACACTCATTTGAGTGGAAGTTCGAAAACAACAAAATAATTTTTTCTACATGTGAAATTTCATCATTTTTTTTACTTACTTATGGCTGCCTTTGTTGCTATAGGTACACTTTTCTTCATCAGTTAGAGAGATTCTTCGATGAATTTTGCACAGCATACATACCATGCTTACAAGTGTATGAAACTCTAGAATTTATTTAATTTATGAAAAAACGAATGAGCTGTTATATTTTAAACTTCATGTGTAGAAAAAACACAAATTTTATATTTAATTACCTCAATTTTTACCACAGTTTTTAATATATGTGGAAAATTATAAAGTTTCATACACCTTTAAGTATGGTTTGTATGCTGTACAAAATTCATCGAAGAATCTCTCTTACTTATGAAGTAAAGTGTACCTATAGCAACAAATGCTCCCATTAGTAAGTGAAAAAAATGATGAAATTTCTCATGTAAAGAAAATTATTTCGTTATGTTTTCGAACTTCCACTGTTATTAGTCTGGATTCTGAATCCTTCCTGGTCATGCTGACAAAGTTCTATGAATTTATTTGTAAAAGTATACACAGCAGTGCCTCTCCTGCTCCAAGTCGGCCCGTTTGACGTCCTACCCCCTTAAGAGGTATGTAAGAAATATTGATCACAATAACTGCTGGTACAGCACATAAAGTTGGTACTGCAAGGAACTTCAATGCTCAATAATGTATAAACGAAAATAAGATTAGAACAAATTTTTCTGTTTGAATCCGCAACCTGGGAGAGAATATTCCTTTACGACCTGTGGCAGTGTTAGAAGAGAAAACAAAACAGCACCACACTGGGAGACAGCGGACTGCTCGCTAGATGAGGGCGGGAGAGGAAACTCATCAGCGCTCGTGCGACGAAAGCCGCCACGTCACGCGACAGAGTAGAAAACCACCCGACAGGTTATCCGATTACCGGGGGAGAGAAAAATGACTTCCCCGAAAGCGAGACCCGGGGCGTTGTCGACCAATCACGGAGCTCTGACAGCTGCTTCCGCTTCCTCGATTGCTGTGCTATATATATATATACGACTTATCCGCGAGGGGCGGTTCTGTTTCCTCGACGTCCATAATGTTTCTAGAGGTGTCAGTGGCAGCTGACTGATCGCGGTTCATTCTGCAGCAATTTATAATACTCTAGAAGCTACGACGACGATTGAGAGTAAGTGATGCTTCAGAAGGTCTCGTCATCCAGCAGGGTATCCATAAGCCACACGCGCACCAATTTATGAGAGACACAGTAATGCACTCATCAAAAAGAAGGCTTCTCTTAAACATTTCTGATTGTTCTGGAGATCTGCACTGTTTTCACACACTGACTTCAGAGGCAACCTGCATGTAATTTGAGGTAAAAATCTGATCTACGAAACGAACTGGCATTTAAACATGCAGTGTGTTTCTTCCACGAACTGTGAAGGTTGCGTAGAATGTTTCGTTTTTCGAACATGCAGCACAGCACTAAATTTACATTTTACAGACGCAATCATGAAGTAGCGCTCTCAGATGACATAAGACAGTGCACGTTATTAATTGTCCTTGAAGGTTAAATGAAAGTCGGCCGGAGTGGCCGAGCGGTTCAAGGCGCTACAGTCTGGAACCGCGTAACCGCTAAGGTCGCAGGTTCGAATCGTGCCTCGGTCATGGATGTGTGTGATGTCCTTGGGTTAGTTAGGTTTAATTAGTTCTAAGTTCTAGGGGACTGATGACCTCAGAAGTTAAGTCCCACAGTGCTCAGAGCCATTTGAACCTTTTTTTGTTAAATGATAATATTTTATTTAAGGTTTTTTTTCTCTTAACCAAGGGGTAGGGCTGCTCACTTTTGATTCTCTCTCTTCGGATGCAGTTTCGGTTTTATACGTCGTTATTCTGTCCATATATATAGATATATGAGACAGGGGAAATACCATCAGACTTCAAGAAGAACGTAATAATTCCAATCCCAAAGAAAGCAGGTGTTGACAGATGTGAAAATTACCGAACTATCAGTTTAATAAGTCACGGCTGCAAAATACTAACACAAATTCTTTACAGACGAATGGAAAAACTAGTAGAAGCCGACCTCGGGGAAGATCAGTTTGGATTCCGTAGAAATATGGGAACACGTGAGGCAATATTGACCCTACGACTTATCTTAGAAGCTAGATTAAGGAAAGGCAAACCTACGTTTCTAGCATTTGTAGACTTAGAGAAAGCTTTTGACAATGTTGACTGGAATACTCTGTTTCAAATTCTGAAGGTGGCAGGGGTAAAATACAGGGAGCAAAAGGCTATTTACAACTTGTACAGAAACCAGATGGCAGTTATAAGAGTCTAGGGACATGAAAGGGAAGCAGTGATTGGGAAGGGAGTGAGACAGGGTTGTAGCCTCTCCCCGATGTTATTCAATCTGTATATTGAGCAAGCAGTGAAGGAAACAAAAGAAAAATTCGGAGTAGGTATTAAAATCCATGGAGAAGAAATAAAAACTTTAGGGTTTGCCGATGACATTGTAATTCTGTCAGAGACAGCAAAGGACTTGGAAGAGCAGTTGAATGGAATGGATAGTGTCTTGAAAGGAGGATATAAGATGAACATCAACAAAAGTAAAACGAGGATGATGGAATGTAGTCGAATTAAGTCGGGTGATGCTGAGGGAATTAGATTAGTAAATGAGACACTTAAAGTAGTAAATGAGTTTTGCTATTTGGGGAGCAAAATAACTGATGATGGTCGAAGTAGAGAGGATATAAAATGTAGACTGGCAATGGGAAGGAAAGCGTTTCTGAAGAGGAGAAATTTGTTAACATCGAGTATAGATTTAAATGTCAGGAAGTCGTTTCTGAAAGTATTTGTATGGAGTGTAGCCATGTACGGAAGTGAAACATGGACGATAAATAGTTTGGACAAGAAGAGAATAGAGGCTTTTGAAATGTGGTGCTACAGAAGAATGCTGAAGATTAGATGGGTAGATCACATAACTAATGAGGAGGTATTGAATAGGATTGGGGAGAAGAGTAATTTGTGGCAAAACTTGACTAGAAGAAGGGATCGGTTGGTAGGACATGTTCTGAGGCATCAAGGGATCACCAATTTAGTATTGGAGGGCAGCGTGGTGGGTAAAAATCGTAGAAGGAGACCAAGAGATGAATAAACTAAGCAGATTCAGAAGGATTTACGTTGCAGTTGTTACTGGGAGATGAAGCAGCTTGCACAGGATAGGGTAGCATGGAGAGCTGCATCAAACCAGTCTCAGGACTGAAGACCACAGCAGCAACAACTCTGTCCAATCTGATCGGCAGTGAGTACCATTGTTACTTCATTGGATCGGCCCCTGGATTCTCACGAGTGCTACCCGGGAACATTTCAATATCGTTCTGTGTCTTCTCTCTTTCAGATTTTCTAAAAATGTTATCCTGCAGTGTAACTGCAGGAGGCGCCTGGAGAAACAAGGCTAGGTTGAGAACAACGTCACGGTATAATCATTTTTGTGCACGCCCACAGACACGGTGTTGCTCTCAATCAGAATTTTTTTCAACCTTTTGAAAAGCAATACCTTGTTAAAGTTGCAGCTTTTCTTTTAAGGCGGTTTATGCACAGATAACAGTTTAGTTGATGAACAGTCGATGAGAACTTACGCTCGACCCTTTCTCTCTGTTTTCTTTGCAATTAATGGTCTTCCGACTGATTCAGTGTTCTGTGCCTTTCAAGGTCTATGGAAATGAATGATTTTCTAATCACTTTGGACACAGCAATGTATAATTTATTTGAGGGCTATGTTGGATTTCTTCTGTACGTATTCCTGCCCTCATAATCTAATCACGAAAAGACCCCACCCTCCCCTCAGCCTCCCTTCTCCTCATCACCTTGTCAGTCTCTTTTGCACGCTATATCCAACTAACATACATGTTTTTTCTACCAGGACCTCTGTATAAATCTTTCATTGCTTCTAATATCTGGCATCTCTTCTTATTGTATTTTAATTTGTAGTATCTATATGAGCTACCTGGTAGTTTCACTGGCTAATATTTCGCTTCAATCAGGACATATTGTTCCTCTAGTAAATGTCATCGCTAGGTAGTAAAATTGCTTTACTTCTTCTATTGCAGCTTTGCCAATTATAAAAGTCGTTATTCTCATTTCTATGCCCTCCAGCACTTTAATGTTTTCTTAGTTCATTCTTAATTATCTGCTATGTGGGCTCTTCGTTGCACCCTGTACTTCGTGTAAGGCTTCTGCAATTTTCATCAGGTGATCCACATCTGAGAATCAAAGTACTGGTGTCTACTCCCAGCACAATTTTATTGCGCTCTAAAATTTTTCAGTTCTGTTTCTTAATGTCTCTCTCACAAAAAAGCTAAAAAAAATTGGCCATAAGCGTTAGATATCTCTTGCAGATTTTCTGACTTTAACCTGTCTTCATTTATTATTTCCGTCTGCTTTTTGCACATAATAGTGACTACCCGTCTGTCTATGCACCTGATGTTCATTTGAAACAGGAGTTTAAATATTTTAATTCGTCCTGCATTGTTCGTTGCGTGACTCAGGTGTGATCGTATTCTGCTTATTATTTGTGCGTTTTTTTTCAATCTAATATGTAAAAGGACCGTTTCCATATATAAGTTTATTTGTAAAACTTCCGTATTTTAACTCGTAGGTGATAGTAAGTATGGGATATTTTGCAAACCGCTGCAAGCAAAGTGTGGTGTCACCGCCAGACACCACACTTGCTAGGTGGTAGATTAAATCGGCCGCGGTCCATTTAGTACATGTTGGACCCGCGTGTCGCCACTGTGTAATCGCAGACCTAGCGCCACCACAAGGCAGGTCTCGTGATACGAACAAGCACTCGCCCCAGTTGTACGACGACATTGCTAGCGACAATACGGACGAAGCCTTCCTCTCATTTGCCGAGAGCCAGTTAGAATAGCCTTCTGCTAAGTCCATGGCTACGACCTAGCAAGGCGCCAATTGTAACAGTGCATGTATCTTACGAGTTGCATTTGTATAGTCAAGAGAGATGTATCACAAGGATCATTAAAGTTAAGTATAAAGCAGCTACGTACTTTTCTTGCTACCATTCAATAGTTATCCTGTTCCAGACTTGACGCCCGTCGGCGTGTGTGTACGCGTGCCTTTCTTTCGGCTACTTCAAGTGGCGTAACAGTCTTGTTACGTCACTACACAAAGTAACTCTGTACATTAGAGTCATGTATACAGGGCATGTATACAGAGCATCAGCATGTGCAGCGACAGTTTAGACGATTTAGGTGTAAAATATGTAATGATCATTTTGTGATGGACAACACACGATACTATTTTAAAACTGTGTGTTGAACTGTGACCTGTTTCATCGTAAAATCAAAATATAAAAAACAGGAGAGATAAGAATCACAGTTGCTCTTTGCGTTAAGTATGACAAGTTTTGTAGAACATAATGAATTAAAAAGCATTAACTCATTAGTCAATGAACTTTTTGTTTTTTCTTTCTTGCTGCTGTACGTTTTATGAGCAGTCTACTAATTTCTTATGATGGATCTGTACTCGGCCCCATATGATGGATCTGTACTTGGCCTCTTGGCCGCTGCGACTGTGTGAGTGCCAGAAGTACACTGCCCCGGCCCACACTTCCACTCACACCATTGCCCGTGTCCCTCCATGTGGACGTGTGCCATTTTGTTATCTACTTTGTTTTGCTCTTTTCTTTCGTAATGTCCGTAACGTATAAGAAAAGCTTTTTGATATTAACAGAATTTGGTACATAAATAGGTAAGATTGGATTACAAATGGAATTAAATTGGTTTAACGATTTCGAAAAAGGAAAAGTTAGAAGGTGTGGAAGAGGTGGAAAAAAAAAGAAACAAAGAGAGAGAGCATCCCTTCGTCAGAGTTGTGAGTAGAGGTGAGAGTCTTGGGATATGCTGCAAGTCGCTGAGCGTCATTCACATTTACTAGCTGTATTCTATTCTAATACATGGTACTACTATAATGATTAGGTACGTGATCGTTCATTTTTGATTGATTAACACTTAACATAGATTTGGTGCTTTAACTGACTATGTTTTTAGAAACTGACCTGTATATTTGGGTTTATCTGTCACTTTGCTCATTTTCTGTAGTTCCATCAGTTACAGAGTCTTCTGCTTCCGAGTCATAGAGCTCTACCGTATATTTCCCTTGTTATTGTTGCATATTGGCTCGTCTTCTTTAGTACATTGTTTTCCGGTTTTCTGTGTAGGTAGCGTTTGACGACTCGTTTGTAAGTGATTTTAATTCTGACCGTTGTTTTACGTCACGTATCATTGTTTGTATAGATCGGTGTATGTTGTTTGGGTCAACGTGTAGAATGTTTCTTATATTTGTGAGCTGTTCACAGACGAAGACTACGCGTTCTGGGAAACCTTCTTCCCCACATGTACGTGGATAAGGGCCGTGACCCGTGAGGAAGTGTACCACACCGCGGCTAGAATCGATATGTTTTAGTTTTAGTCTTCTACTGCAGTCAGGAAAGATGGTGTAGAATCCCCGGCTCACATAGCTGCTGACCCACTCATTCTGACGGGTATCCAAACTCCAAGTTTTCAGTTGACGATTCGTTTGTATGGGTACTCCCGTGATCTCGCGAACCCGGTTTTGTCTCCTCATCTTAAGCTAGCACGGCACCACTCTGGACGTTACCGTCCGATGAATCGGGAAAACTCGAAGTCCTATACGCAGTGCTTCCATTGACGTTGTGTCGAAGGCCCCCGACAGTCTTCTCACACTTTTCTGGCCGCACCTTACAGATGACTTATTTGTTATGAGACTCAGTCTCTGTGTCCATGTGGTGGCAGCGAAACATAGTGCTGATTCGAAGAGAACACAATGGTATGTTCTTGTAACTGACAAGGGAAGTCTGTGATGGTCTGAGTGTGGTCTAGCCAGCTTGTGGAGAACTATTTCTGCTTCGTCTGCGATAATTTGTATATCTTCATGGAAACTGAGCCTTTCGTCTACATGTGCCCCAAGAAAGCGCGTTGCGAATGTGAATTTCGCTTTATGTTTGCATCCCCAGTTTTTACTGATGTATTCCTTTGCAGGATTCCTTTCAGCAGTGTGTAAGTTGTTTTGCTGTCTGTTATCCTGAGCTTATAGTTCCGACACCATTCTGTTATTGTGTGCTCTGTTTCAATGAACTGCGGAATGTAAGGTCAGATGGGCCAATCATCCTGACAGCTGTACCAGTATCTTCTATAAAGGCCTGCTGCCCCTCAGCAGGAACAATATGTTTGCCTAGCTCCACAGATACTCCTCCGGTGCGACTGCATCTGTTTTTCGTTGGGATACGCTAGCCACATCACCGCGGCATATCTAATGGTTCGTGAAGCGACTAAAATCGGTACAAGACAGAGTAAATGCTGTATGTTTTTGATATGTCGTAATACAAAAATCGCAAAAAATTAAGTTCAATGTTTATATGTAATGTTGAGGTTATAAGATGCTCCATTTTTAACTAAAGCATAGCTTATGATGTTGTTAGCTGTTTCTTTCATATAGTAGTGATTCATTCTGTAACTGTGAAGCCAATATGGTAATGTTCAACTGATACTAAATTAACATGCTAAAGATATCAGATTTTATAATATATTTCTCTGGAGACTGTCTTACTTACCACAAACTGTGTTGCAATCCATAGATCTATCAGCTCTGCTGCGATTCTAGATAATAGGAATCATGTTGACAACGAAGAAGTTGTGGAGGTGTACTTGTCAATCAGAAGCTAGTAAAAAGATAGTATTTTGAGGAGATGGTGCCTCATGGCCCTTATATATTTCAATAATGTCATATTACTGCCTTGTACTGCTGGTAAAATACTGCGTAGAACATTTTGTGGACAAGTTTCTAGAATTTTTTGAACAGACATCGTATATAACATATGTAAGTTGCTATTAGATGCAACATAATGAACATCTGTTAGGACCGTCGCAGCTACTTATCGTCACAGACGGCACACAGCTTATTTATTGTGAGATAATAGTCACTATTGATGTATGTAGACCACTATGACCATCAGTTATTTGTTTATCCATCTTAAGCTCACTGCAATTTAAATAACGAGACTTTTACTACACCAAAGGCGTATCGCTTTCATTTATAAAGCATCTTCTATGGCTATTCTGCAAATTGGATACATGTATTCCTACATTTTTGGTTGTTCTAAATTAAAAACGGCATCCTTGTTTACAAAGTTGCTTTCCATCGTACTTACCATGTTTCTGCCTTCGTTTCAGATATATACGTGGCAGTTCTTGCCTTTCTGCACGTTTTCTTACTCTGCATTTGAGTTATTTACAATTCACCTTGAAAGTTGGACGTTAATTTCTTTTTTTTTTTTTACTTTATTTTTGTAATGTTGGCTACTGATTCTGCTGTTGCATTCATACACAGACTCTGAGTATGACATATCATCGTCGCGAGTGATAGCAAGCGAAAAGTTGTTGGTAGTAATCGGACGCTCCGTAGTATGGAGAGCAACCGCATTAGGAGAGGTCGCAGACTGCCCTGACCATGCTAATAGCGACAGACGAGTTTTTGGTATTATTCGAGGAATTTTGGTAATTTACTGTTTTGTTGACTTAGCTGTTGCTTGCTTGCACTCTGCATATTATCAAGTTTGCGTTTGCCTACATTGAAACAAATATTCACATCATTGTAGTGACCAGACATGTGATTATTGAATATAGACAATGTGGAAAAATTAAAGTTTTTGGTAGTCAAATGTCCAAGGAAAAGAAAGGTCTGGACATAGTTTGTCAGTGTATGAATCTTACTGAAGAGCCAAACAAACTGGTACACCTGCCTAATATCGTGTAGGGCCCCGGCGAACACGCAGAAGTGCCGCAACATGACGGGGCATGGACTCCACTAAAGTCTGAAGTAGCCCTGGAGGGAACTGGCACCATGAATCCTTCAGGGCTGTCCATAAATACGTAAGAGAAAGAGTGGGTGGAGATCTCTTCTGAACAGCACGTTGTAAGGCATCCCAGGTATGCTCAATAAGTTCATGTTTGGGAAGTTTGGTGGTCAGAGGAAGTCTTTAAACTCATAAGAGTGTTCCTGGAGCCACTCTGCAGCTATTGTGGACGTTAGGGTGTCGCACTGCCCTGCAGGAATTCCCCGAGTCTGTCGGAATGCACAATGAACATGAATGGATGCAGGTGATTAGACAGGATGCTTACGTACGTGTCACGTGTCCGAGTAGTATTTAGACGTAACAGGAGTCCCTTACCGCCCCAACAGCACGCGACCCACACCACTACAGAGCCTCCATCAGCTTGAATAGTCCACTGCTGACATGCAGGGTTCATAGATTCACGATATTGTCTCCATATCCGTACACGTGCATCCGCTGGATACAGTTTGAAACGAGACTCGTCCGACCAGGCAACATGTTTCCAGTCATCAACAGCCTAATGTTGATGTTGACGGGCCCAGGGGCCCAGGCGAGACGTAAAGCTTCATGTCACGCAGTCATCAAGAATACACGAGCCGACCATAGGCTGAGACTTGTTGATGGCCCAGCATTGAAATCTGCGGCAGTTTGCGGAAGCGTTGCACTTACGTGACGTTGAACGATTCTCTTTAGTCGTTGTAGGTCTCGTTTTTGCAGGATCTTTTTACGGCCGGAGCGACGTTGGAGATTTGAAGTTTTCCCGCATTCCCGATATTCACTCGTGAAATGGTCGTACGGGAAAATCCCCATTTCGTCATGACCTCGGAGATGCTGTGTCCCATCGCTCGAGAGCCAACATCACGTTCAAACTCACTTAAATCTTGATTACCTGACACTGCAGCATCAGTAACCGATCTAATAACTGCGCCAGACACTTGTCGTACATAGGCGTTGCCGACCGCAGCGTCGTATTCTACCTGTTTATATACCTCTGTAATTGAATACACATGCTTTTACCAATTGCTTTGGCGCTTCAGTGTAGTAAATTAAAAGTTTTTATTGAGTCCTTTCATTTTTTTCACTGCTTAAGTTTTGTTGACTAAACCTCTCCTGATCATTTAATTTGTATGAGAATAAAACAAATCAGTAGTTGTGGCCATGCACTGCACTCTGCATGGACTGCAGTATTTCTTTTACATTATTTTAGCACTTGCTGAATGCAATATACTTCTGCAGTTGCAGCGGCAAGACGAGGTAGATCGTGTGTTGCGTGCAGGAGCATTGCAGTACAATTGTTACGAAAGGTTAGAGAATATTTTTGAAATTGCAGTCGCATACAAGAGAACTAATTTTTCATGATTTGTAGGCAGAGTAATTAATTTCTAGTTTGGTTCTCTGTCAGAATACTGACATGCCCTATAGTAGGAGGTTCTAGAAAATGAATACTGACACGTCAGAATAAGGGTTTTCGTAATACAAGTCGTACGGCTACGTTTCAGATCTTATGATGACGATAATAGAGTTTCACTAGACTGTCTTGCAATTTCTTAGAGTAAAAGTATAGATAACTATAATTTTGTCAGAGACAGAGCTTTACACATTTCCGTATGTCTTCCACCAGACTAATAATAACTACAATTTTTTATTGTAAAATTTGAACCTCAACTTTGGATATCGAACTGAAGCAACACAATATGACCATCGCTGGCTCTTCCACTAAACAGTTATCAGGTGTGCAGTCGGCCCTCTGTCATACGAATCTAGTTAACGACGATTTCAGTTCTAAGATCAGTCAGTACTCCACCTAGCGTTGATTTTTATAGACTGACGATGTAATTTATATTACGATATGATAACAGGTGACGTATTACGGCACTGAAGACAGACAACTCTGTACAAATGTGAACCATTTACGTTTTTATAATATTTGCCCATTGTAACGAGTGACATTTCAGTATTACGGTATACTTTTATTTCCATTATGTATTAGTTCATGGTTTTATCACCTGACTATAATGGTTTTATATTCCGCCTAACATGATGCCTTGAATACTTTTTTGCGAGTGCATGACACTTTGTTATACGGCAGTTGTTCTTGTTGACATTTACATCGGTTAACAGATTCGTGACACTGTAGGCCTATAATATTACTTATGCGGTTTTTTATTTGATACATACGAAGCGGGTGACGGTCAGACGAGTGAAAATGATTCCATCAATAGAGTATTTTACCAGCAGCTCAAGACAGTAGTAAAACATTTCTCAAATATATACTAACGTGTGAATCTGTAAACGCTTGTAAGCAGATACACTGTGCGTAGAACGACAGTGACAGACATGTAAGTGAAAAAAAGGGAATAGAAAGAAAACTGTAAATATCACGGAGGAAGTTGCTGTTTGCTAAATTCGTTGCAGGTTTGACGTTTTCTACGAGAAAATGGCCTTCTCCACGTCGTTAGGCCCTAATGCGTATGTTGTCGTAGTACGCTGCGGCTGTCCCACGCTTACCGGTCGGCGGGCACCAGTCCATATCTTTCCCTGAGCGCGTCTCTCTTACTTGCGTGTTCTGTAAATTTGCATTCGGCGACCGACGCAGTCTCCAAGATACAGAAAAGTTCAACGCACAGCCGCTTCTCCACTGGTCATTGGCGCCACCATCAGTTGATAATGAAACACAACTATTCACGAACCTCTGTTTATTTCCGTTTAGATGTAATGTTATTTTTATACTATATACTTCTTGTGTGCTTAATACTCATTCAAGGTGTAACTGTCAGATTTAATACCTCTGTTAAGCAATTCGTTTGGTCTTGTAGGATTCAGTGGATACTTTCGCTCCGGTGCCTACTTTTATTACGGTTTCTGTGAACATTCGCGCTGCCACTGTTGATATAGGCGTGATAAATGGTCTTCAAGTCATTGATATGTTGGTTGACATTCGTGTCATACACTGACGTGACAGAAATCTTGACGCAAATATCTGGACTCATATGATTCACGTGAAATGGTTTCCGACGTGATTATGGCCGCACGACGCGAATTAACAGGCTTTGATCGTGAAACGGGTAGTTGGAACTAGACGCGTGGGACATTCCAGTTCGGATATCGTTAGGGTTCAAAATGGTTCAAATGGCTCTGAGTACTATGGAACTTAACATCTGAGGTCATCAATCCCCTAGAACTTAGAACTACTTAACTAATCTAAGGACATCACACACATCCAGGCCCGAGGCCTGCGACCGTAGCGGTCGCGTGGTTCCAGACTGAAGCACCTAGAACCGCTCGGCCACAACGGCCGGCTATCGTAAGGGAATTCAATATTCCAAGATCCACTGTGTTAAGATAGTGTCGAGAACACCAAATTTTAGGCAGTACCACTCACCACGGACAAGGAAGTGGCCGACGTCCTTCACTTAATGATGAGAGCAGCTGCGTTTGTGTACAGTTGTCAGTGCTAACAGACAAGCAACACTGCGTGAGATAGCCGCTGACATCAATGTGAGACGTACGACGAACTTATCCGTTAAGACAGTGCTGTGAAATCTGGGGTTAATGGGCAATGGCTGCAGACGACCGACGTGAGTGTCTTTGCTAACAACATGACATGACCTGCAGAAATTTGCCTGGCTCGTGACCATATCGGTTGAATCCTAGACGACTGGAAAACCGTGACCCAGTCAGAGAAGTCCAGATTTCAGTTGTTAAGTCCTGATGGTAGGGTCAGAGTGTGGTGCAGAACCCAAGAAACTGTGACCCAAGTCTGCAGCACTTCTCCTGGTTCGTGGCCATATCGGTTGGATCCTAGAGGACTTGAAAACTGTGGCCCAGTCAGAGGTGTCCCGATTTCAATTGGTAAGAGCTGATGGTAGGGTTAGAGTATGGTGCAGACCCCAAGAAGCTATGACCCAAGTTGTCAACAAGGGACTATACAAACAGGCGGTGGCTCCATGATGTAGTGGGCTCTGCTTATATGGAACGGAATAGGCCCTCTGGTCCAGCTGACCTGATGAGCGGAAATGGTTGTGTTCGGCTACTTCAAAACCGTTTGCAACCATTCATGGACTTCCTGTTCCCAAACAACGACGGAACGTTTATGGATGACAATGCGCCACGTCATCAGGCCTCAATTCTTCGCGATTTGTTTGAAGAAGATTCTGGACAAGTCGAGCGAATGTTTTGCCCTCTCAGATCGCTTGACATGGATGTCATCGAATATTTGTGTGACACAAGCGAGAGGTGAGATCTAGCACCGGCAACACTTCCGCAATTATGGACGGATGTAGTAGCAGTATGACTCAATATTTCTGCATGGGAGGTATCCCTCGACTTTTGTCACCTTACTGTATATTAAGCGGGAGTCGCTATTTGACCGTCTATTGCTTGCTGCTCATTGCATATACTCTCTTGGAAATGGAAAAAAGAAATTGACACCGGTGTGTCAGACCCACCATACTTGCTCCGGACACTGCGAGAGGGCTGTACAAGCAATGATCACACGCACGGCACAGCGGACACACCAGGAACCGCGGTGTTGGCCGTCGAATGGCGCTAGCTGCGCAGCATTTGTGCACCGCCGCCGTCAGTGTCAGCCAGTTTGCTGTGGCATACGGAGCTCCATCGCAGTCTTTAACACTGGTAGCACGCCGCGACAGCGTGGACGTGAACAGTATGTGCAGTTGACGGACTTTGAGCGAGGGCGTATAGTGGGCATGCTGGAGGCCGGGTGGACGTACCGCCGAATTGCTCAACACGTGGGGCGTGAGGTCTCCACAGTACATCGATGTTTTCGCCAGTGGTCGGCGGAAGGTGCACGTGCCCGTCGACCTGGGACCGGACCGCAGCGACGCACGGATGCACGCCAAGACCGTAGGATCCTACGCAGTGCCGTAGGGGACCGCACCGCCACTTCCCAGCAAATTAGGGACACTGTTACTCCTGGGGTATCAGCGAGGACCATTCGCAACCGTCTCCATGAAGCTGGGCTACGGTCCCGCACACCGTTAGGCCGTCTTCCGCTCACGCCCCAACATCGTGCAGCCCGCCTCCAGTGGTGTCGCGACAGGCGTGAATGGAGGGACGAATGGAGACGTGTCGTCTTCAGCGATGAGAGTCGCTTCTGCCTTGGTGCCAATGATGGTCGTATGCGTGTTTGGCGCCGTGCAGGTGAGCGCCACAATCAGGACTGCATACGACCGAGGCACACAGGGCCAACACCCGGCATCATGGTGTGGGGAGCGATCTCCTACACTGGCCGTACACCACTGGTGATCGTCGAGGGGACACTGAACAGTGCACGCTACATCCAAACCGTCATCGAACCCATCGTTCTACCATTCCTAGACCGGCAAGGGAACTTGCTGTTCCAACAGGACAATGCACGTCCGCATGTATCCCGTGCCACCCAACGTGCTCTAGAAGGTGTAAGTCAACTACCCTGGCCAGCAAGATCTCCGGATCTGTCCCCTAGTTAGCATGTTTGGGACTGGATGAAGCGTCGTCTCACGCGGTCTGCACGTCCAGCACGAACGCTGGTCCAACTGAGGCGCCAGGTGGAAATGGTATGGCAAGCCGTTCCACAAGACTACATCCAGCATCTCTACGATCGTCTCCATGGGAGAATAGCAGCCTGCATTGCTGCGAAAGGTGGATATACACTGTACTAGTGCCGACATTGTGCATGCTCTGTTGCCTGTGTCTATGTGCCTGTGGTTCTGTCAGTGTGATCATGTGATGTATCTGACCCCAGGAATGTGTCAATAAAGTTTCCCCTTCCTGGGACAATGAATTCACGGTGTTCTTATTTCAATTTCCAGGAGTGTATTACGCGTTCTTTCGCGATTATTCGTTTTAAGAAATCTGTTTACTTTTCCGTTTTTTAATCTCTGTGCATTTGTTTTTAACGAGGAGGTTAAAAACTAGATTTTCTTGACGCCATTTCGAGCATGGCGTACATCGCGACAAACCAGCCGAACGTTTTATTCTTGTTTTAAGTGAGATCGAAGAGTAACACTGCAATACAAACACTTCACCAAGATTTACCAATGTTTCGGATGCTAGCTTCACTCTTTTGGCCTAAGGGCGTCTCTGTATGTTCTAATTTCACTGGTTTTTAACTTACTTGTTTTATATATTAGAAATGGCCTAGTGAACACCGAACACCTACCGCAACAGGACCGTGGAATGGTTCCATTCAAAAGTAATCACCATAGATGTTAAGACATATATCCCACCGGGATCAATTCCTGTTTCGCAATACGCAGTCTGCCGCTGACGGATCCACAACCGCACCTACATTTCCACTCCCTCGTCAGACTGAAACCATCGTCCACTCGCATCTTTCTTCACGTCACTAAGGGTGTGGAAATGACACAGTGAAATATGCGGGCTGCGCGGAGGATGTTGCAGTCTTTCCCAACCAAACCGCTGATGAGTAGCTGTCATCCGACTGCCAGCGTGGGTTCGGCCGTTAACGCGGAACTGAATGATTCCGGCCGGCAGCATTCCGAGACCCCGAGGGCAAGCTACAAAGCCAACAGCGGAAACATTCCACACCTGTCCCGCCAAACGAATCCAAAACTGTTCACACACGTTTCAGTAAGGTCATGAAGACCTTCTTCTTCGAGTACAGGGGCTCCTGCTCGTTCAGTCCTCTAGCGCGGAGCCACTGACAGTGCTCAGCCCTATGGAGACACTTTGCTGAGTCTGCGACGCTCTATGAAGTCAATACGCCGAGATTGTTTCACTATAATACCTTCCCGCACACAGCCATTCAGACGAAGGCTACGCTTCAGCGGTTTGGTTGCGAAACGTTTGCAACATCGTCTGTACAGACCGGGTCTTCCACCGTGTGATTTTCACATCTTTGGCAACCCAAATAAAGACATAACTGGACATCGATTTCACTGTCAGTGCAAGAGCAGGTGTGGTCTCAACCCGCCAGCGGCCGACCGCTTTCCATGAAAGGGCAACTGATCGTTTCATCTCTCAGTGGGATAAATGTCTTAATGCGTTTTGTGATTAACTTTGAAGGGAACCGTTCCAAGGTTCAATTGTGACAGCTATTTGGTTTTCATTTCACTCCCGGTCGTATGTATTCTTTCTGTGTAGTACAGCCGGCCGTGTGGCCGAGGGGTTCTAGGCGCTTCAGTCTGGAACTGCGCTGCTGCTTACAGTCGCAAGTTCGAATCATGCCTCGGGCATGGGTGTGTGTGATGTCCTTAGGTTAGTTAGGATTAAGTAGTTCTAAGTCTAGGGGACTGATGACCTCAGATGTTAAGTCCTATAAGGCTTAGAGCCATTTGAAACATTTTGTGTAATACACTATCGTGTGATCCTTATTTGTCGTCGGCTAACCTACGATCTGAGCCTGTTTTTAAACTTCTGGAGATGACAGAATAATCAACTAAAATCGGGGATGTGTACCTAACAAAATTCTTGTGCAATTCACGACTGATTTTTATATTTGCTGAAAGAGTAGGGGGAAACTCTGTAATGAGAACGTAGCGACCGCTGTATAAGAATTTGACGTGTACCTGAACACTAAACGATACTACAATGTACGCGTAATAGGAATAAGATTACTTTCAACTACTCAGCTGCTATGGAGAGCTATACGCAGAGTACCCTGCTGTGACATGCGAAATCGTTCGCGTAGTAATTTGTCGAGATATCCTGAGCTGAAGAATTACAACTGCAGCCTGGTCGAGAGTAACGCAATCTTTTCGCATCAAAACTGCATATCCGAATAAAAGATCCGTCATTGGAGATAAAGTAAATAAAAATTCAGCAGGATAGGAATTTGAATAGCTTTACGCAAATTTCCCCGTCTTGCAAAACAAAGGGAAGCATAGTAAGAACAAGAAATCTGCATATTTAGAAAAGAAATCTGAATAAATGGTGCTGCAAGTTCTGTTTCATCCCGGATTTCGGATGAGTTTTCGTTCTTTTTTCCAGAGACGTACGGCACAACGCAGAAGATCTCAGAATGATGAGGATGCGCGTACGAATGGTTCCGCAATAAATCTCGAGGAGGGAGGCCGCCGGAATCCAGCGGGCGCAGCGCGCGTGGTCAGCGGGAGGCGCAACGGCCGCCATTTGCATACAGATGGCGCGCTCGGCGCCACGCTGCGCCGCCGCGGGGATCCCCCGGCCTCCTCCCGAGAAACCAACCCAGGTGGCCGCGCGGCCCGACAAATTGAATTATGCCCGCGCGGTCTTCGAACCACGAGGCGCCTGCCGCGCCTCTGCTCCCGCCTGCCCGCGCGGGCCGGGTTCATTTGCATGACTGCGAGAAAGTCGTTACGTCTTCTAGGTCAGTCACTCGGCCCGTTCCCAGATCACACGGCCTTGCGAGAGCTCTCTCTGGTCGTAGCATTCTGATACTCGTTTTTGATGGCAGCTGTCTGTAATAACATGAAGAAGAAGAATTGAATATTTGCTGAGGAAGCTGAATTTGGTTTCAGAATAAATAATGAATAATGTTAACAGAAAAGCAATTCTCAGCTTGCACCTAATACTCGATGATTTTTTAAAAAAAGTTGTCGTGGTTACACACATTTCCAGCAACTTGACTTGGGATATTGAATGTCATATCAGTAATGCGGTGAAGTCTAAGACTGAAATAAAGGACTTCATCTCCACTGAGAAGTATCTTCACTGAAACTTACGAAGCTTATGTCCTACACTACTCAGAAAAATTAACAGTGTAACAATTAATAATCTAAAATTAACTCTCTCTTCTCTTTTTTCTTTTCACTTTCTTTGGAGTACGCTGGAACAATCATTTCTTTGTGCGTTGTTCTTTTCTTAGGGCCTAGCATTTCTTCATTCTTTCTGATCTTCTTTTCCTCTCTTCTTCCGAGATAAAGGGTTTGGACTTACGTGTAGATTTATCTCCGAACCTTATGTTTTCATCTTTAGTAATTAATTTAGCTGTTCGATCAGTAAGTGAATTTTCTGACATCTTTAATTCTATCAGGTCTTTCTCAGTTTCTTTAAACCAGTTGGCTGCGCGGCATTAGCTGAGCGGTCTCGGGCGCTGCAGTCATGGACTGTGCGGCTGGTACCGGCGGAGGTTCGAGTCCTCCCTCGGGCATGGGTGGGTGTCTTTGTCATTAGGATAATTTGGGTTAAGTAGTGTGTAAGCTTAGGGACTGATGACCTTCGCAGTTAAGTCCCATAAAAAAAAAGAAAGAAAAACCAGTTGTGTTTCGTTTTTGCGGTTACGGAAAAAGTCAAAAATTTGTTTAGTCAATCTGTTGGAATTCATTCTGAGAAGATGACCATAAAAATTTATTCTCATTTTTCTCATAGTATCTGAAAATTTTTCAGTAGAGAGTTTCATTTTTAATGTATATAATGTTATTGTCTTGAAATTATGGCCCTACGTATTTTCTTAAAATTTTCCTTTCTTTTAGCTCAACTTCCTCCATTTGGCCTTTGAAATTAATGTTTAGTGTTTCTGCTGCATACAGTGCTTCTGGCTTAATCACTGTCTTGTAATGTGTAATTCTGGACCCCCATGAAAGGGATTTTTAGTTGTATGTATTTTTTGTTAGTTGGAGGGCTAATTCAAGTTTATTTTCTCTGCATTCCATTTCTTTGCTTTCCCCAGCATTCCAGCTAATCCATTCTCCGAGATATTTGAATTCTTTTACTGTTTCAATCTTCTGTTCTTGAACTTTGAGGTATTTACATGAGTGCTTGGTGTTTGTCAATATCTTAGTTTCTTTCAAAGGAAATGTGAAGACCTATTTTAGCTGCTTGTTTCTTTAGTTCAAGGATTTTCTCCCGTGCTTCTCCCATTGTTTCAGCAAACAGGGCCATATCATCTGCAAAAGCAATGCAATTTACTTTAAGGTCCTTCTTTTTGCAACCCAGTCTTATACCACTCTTAATATTTGTCTTCCATTCCTTGACTACTTTCTCAAGCGCACAATTGAACAGCAACGGTGAGAGCCTATCCCCCTGTCACACTCCCGTTTTTATTTCAAAGGGTTCCGATCATTCGCCTATAAATTTAACTTACGAAAATGTATTTGTAAGGGTCGCTTTTATAATATTAGTTGTTTTCTTATCCAAACCCATTTCTTCCACGACTGATAATAGAGATTTTCTATCAATCGAATCATATGCTTTTTTGAAATTAGTGAAGGAGATTACGTATGTCTTTGCCCTTCATTTTTGGTATGTCATAATGTTTTTGATGTTTAGTATTTGTTCCGAACATGATCTACCCTTTCTAAAACCTCCCTGGTATTCCCCGATTTGCGGATCCAATTGCGGCTCCGCCCTGTTCAAAAGGACTTTAAAAAGAATCTTGTATGCTATATCCAGCAGTGATATTCCTCTGTAATTGTTGGGGTCTGTCTTCAAACCTTTCTTGTGAATAGGTGGATGAGAGCTGTTCTCCATTCTGTGGCGATCTCTTATTCTTTCCAGATTTTATCGAAAACACACTTAAGGGATGTAATTGCATTTTTGTCAGCCTTTTTCTATAGTTCGGCCACTATTTGGTTTTCTCCGGACGCCTTGTTCTCTTTAAGTTCTGAAATGACCTTCTGTAGTTCTTCAGTCGTCAGTGGTTCTGCATCCGGCTTATCACGGGTTATTTGGGATGGATTAAAATTTTTCAAGGATGGGTTCACAATTCAACTATAATAGAATAATTCTTTAATATAATCAATCAGTCGTAGTATTAAATCGTTTCACTATATAGCACTTGTACGAAATGTATACTTTTAACTTCGTTTAACACACCGAACTGAACGATCTCCCCTCTGGCATGGATGTGTGTGATGTCCTTAGGTTAGTTAGGTTTAATTAGTTCTAAGGCGACTGATGACCTCAGAAGTTAAGTCGCATAGTGCTCAGAGCCATTTGAACCATTTTTGAACCATCTCCACGGTGTCCATATAATGCGACTGATGTAATGTAAAAACGAAATGAAGTGTCTTCATCTTGTTCTTGTACGTAGGATTTCGTGCATCTGACACAAATGGTGATTGAAGTACAAATGCATACAATATGTCTGCAAAAGCTGGATCAAGTGAGAGTAACAAAAAAACTGAATATCAAGAAATACCAGCTTGCAATAAATAAGTAATCTGATCAAAAGTGTCCGGACCCTTATTACGGAACGTTAGTATGCGATGTATCCACCTTCGGCTTTAAGACGGCTTCAAATCAGCTGTCGACACCTTCAGTAAGGTGTCTGTACGCAGGAGTAGGCTCCGCGGCCGTTGTCGCAGTCAACAAAATTCTTATGCGACCACATCATCAATGCGTAAAATTCTGCAACATTTTGGTCACTGTTGCGAATAACATTTCACAGGGTGTTTTCGCTAAAAACACGGTCGTCTCCGAAGTGTTCCTCTGTGCTGCACAAAGCTGCAAAAACACAAACCAGTCCCTGAGTCTCAGCGTACACAGAAATCCGACAAACACGGACACTGTAAATAATAAATCTTCCACGCACCCAAGATCACCTAAAAAGCTGCATTCAGATCCATCTTAGAGCACAGGAATTCCCACTTATTGCTGCTGCCTATGAGACAGAGACAAATACTACCAAATGCATTGCACACAGCAATGGCTATCATGAATATGAAATATGTGCACTTTCACAACAGAAAACTAAAAACAAAAGCAAACAAAGTAACATGGCTATTCCCACAGCATACAAAGACATAATTATACAAAGATACCATACTTAGGAGTCATCTCAGACAAAAGGGCCAAGCTGATTAAAACCACAGATATAAAGATCAGGTTTGCCGCCACCAACAAGAAAGAAACTGGTCCATGACCTACAGAAAAACTGAGAAAATTAGGTATTTATAAAATTACATGACGTTCTTGCAACAAATACTACATTAGACAAACAGGTAGAAATATTAAAACCTGTTTCAAAGAACACATTGACTGTTTCAGACTGGATAAAACTAATAAGTCAGCTACAAAAAAGCATATAAATGAAACAGGAGACGGTGTTGAATAGATAGCAACCTCGAAGTAGTGAATACTTGGGAAAAGAGCTGGAAAATGGACGTATTGGAAGAAATAGAAATATTCATCCATAGCCATAATTCGAAAACGAGATCCAAAATGAAATAACAGAGTTAAAAATTTACATTTCTTTACGAATTTCAGTTCAGTACTCTTAAAATATTTAGTAAATGACATTAAGATTATATATGATTATATATCTCAGAAATATATTTGTAATTCTTAAAATGAAAACTTTTTATACTGTCATTTGTGTTATAAACTTGTCACAGTCGCTCATTTTGTAATATGTTACGTCAACCAACATCAGTGATACGACAGCAAGACATGCAGGAAACGTTGGTACTGGCAACACCGGAGCCGACTTATCGACGGTCAAATCGAAAGTGCTCTGTTGAGTTGTTTACAAGCTGCGACATTGTCGCGAACAAAACAGTGACCCGTATATACAATAAGTTTCCTTTAATTTACGTCTATGGTCACAAACTATTTGTTAACAGATTACCGGTTTGGGTCTATAATTACCTTAATCAGATCTGCTACTGAAAACACGACTCGTGCATATGATGTTATTTATATATAATTGCCGGCCGAAGTGGCCGAGCGGTTCTAGGCGCTACAGTCTGGAACCGCGCGACCGCTACGGTCGCAGGTTCGAATCCTGCCTCGAGCATGGATGTGTGTGATGTCCTTAGGTTAGTTAGGTTTAAATAGTTCTAAGTTCTAGGGGACTGATGACCTCAGAAGTTAAGTCCCATAGTGCTCAGAGCCATTTGAACCATATATATTTGACGATGCTGGTGCTGATTTTGCATTTAACATTTGACAATGCCACTATGGTTGCAGTACATTAGGGCTTTGGTTTTTATAAAACAGATCTAATGATGGTAATCAGTTAAAAAGTTTGTGACCGTAGACGTAAATTAAAGGAAACCTATTGATTTGCTTTGTGTTATGGTTCTTTTAAAGTCACCCTTGTGTAATTTGTGAACAATGGTGAAGAGCTCCAAGAGAGGCATGGAAATAGCGGTTCCTTAGCACAGAAGTGAGTGATCGTTTTACAATAATTTTCTTATTAACAGCAGACCAATACACAAAGTGACATAGCCTCTTACTACATAATCTTTCTTACTCCACAGGATAATCACAGTAGTCATGTATAGATACGTTAATATCTATGTACACTAATGATAAATGTTTGTGTAATGCCACGATAGACTGATGATGAGGTATCGCCTCGAAACATGTCACTAAATAAGTAATTTTGTAGTCAACAAATATTGTGAATATCGGTTAATCTTCGAGCAGGCACGCCGCTTCTTTTTTTTTTTTTGTTTCTCTTTTTAAGGAATCAGTCAAATATTAAATATTTATTTTTATACAACGCATTACAAATAGATATCTTTTACTGCTCGTTGTGACCCTCAGGATATCCGTACGTGTTCCGTCTGACTTACAAAGTTCTTTTACATTTACAAGTTGACATTTCTCTATACCTGTCACAAATAAAATGCCGAATAATACCATAACTTCAAGTCTGTCAGTAATATTACAGTGGCTTGTACGTTTGTATCTTGTTCCAAAAGTTATCAGTATATTTGTCAGTGTGGGCTACCACCACAGCTATCATATCAGGTCGAAAAACACGTTCATTTTATCAGAAATATTGTTTGAATAGCTTTTGAGACCGCACGAAACGGTTGTAATAACTTTTTGCTTGTTTTTTTTTTTTTTTTAATTTAGAGTATTTCACTCAATTTTGAAACTTTCTCTTTTGATAAATAAAAAGCCTCAGTCTCTGAACTTTTTCTCTACCTCACTCCCACTTTCATCTTCCTGTTCGAAGTTAGTGGATAAAAATGGAAACAGCACACACATTCAAAATTGTCAGAAAAAATGAAGAAAAATACAAAAGGGTACGCGATATACGTAGTGTGTCACAACCGTTTTCCTTCCGAAACTAAGTGATACCGAGGGATCTGAGCGGAGGAGGCAGGCTAGAGGCAAGGGGAGTCGAGGAGGGTCAGGTAAACGTACACCTAGAACTGCCACGACACAGCGTTCTGTGTTACGCTACTGCACTACGAAATGCCGCGACGGGATACTCAATACCCCAACGCGCCCGCTCGGAGGTCAATATAACTGTTACCACATATATATGTTGCTATACATGTTGACAGGTAACGTTCTCTGTTAGCCAAACCCAGTCTCTTTAATCGGATTGCCACAGGTTAAAGATTACTTTCTCATTTCAAATCAATCTTTCCCATTCAACCACCGCCCAAAAGCGTCGCTCTTTACACCATCTCGAGCGTTGCTTAGCAATGATTACAGAAATCTGTCGCTTATGAGAAACTGCACCCTTTCCTTTTAATTCACTGTGCACAGTCTTCTAGCTATCTTGACCGCTGGTAGAACTCTGTAACTGACGAGTTGTCCCTTCCGCTGATTTAATGCGCTTTTTTACAATCACCCACCCCAATGCTCGACTGTCCATGTCGATTTCCGTTTCCACTTCAAAATCACATCACCAATAATCCAATTGCGCAGGTTTCAAAACGGCTGGAACGTCTCTGATTGATTTGCTACTCAAGTGGCAAGTGGCGTCCAAAGACTAGTCCATGTTCTAAATCACTGAGATCTCTTGACCGACCGATTCTGCTTTTACTGCTTCTTTACTGACAGCATAATACACTACTGGGCATTAAAATTGCTACACCAATAAGAAATACAGATGATAAACGGGTATTCATTGGACAAATATATTACACTGGAACCGACATCTGATTACATTTCCACCGTCGATGATTCATTACCATACACAGTTGTGCATCAAACATACATTATCAGAATATTTTTCCTCAAATTAAGACCTATATTTGATATTACACTACTGGCCATTAAAACTGATACAAAAAGAAGGAATTCAGATGATAAACGGGTATTCATTGGACAAATATATTATACTAGAACTGACATGTGATTACATTTTCACGCAATTTGGGTGCATAGATCCTGAGAAATCAGTACCCATAACAACCACCTCTAGCCGTAATAACGGCCTTGATGCGCCTGGGCATTGTGTTAAACAGAGCTTGGATGGCGTGTACAGGTACAGCTACCCATGCAGCTTCAACACGATACCACAATTCATCAAGAGTAGTGACTGGCGTAATGTGACGAGCCAGTTGCTCGGCCACCATTGACCAGACGTTTTCGTTTGCTGAGAGATCTGTAGAATTCGGTCGTGCATTATCCTGTTGAAATGTAGGGTTTCGCAAGGATCGAATGAAGGGTACAGCCACGGGTCGTAACACATCTGAAATGTAGCGTCCACTGTTCAAAGTGCCGTTAATGTGAACAAAAGGTGACCGAGACGTGTAACCAATAGCACCCCATACCATCACGCCGGGTGATACGAAAGTATGGCGATGAGGAATACACGTTTCCAATGTGCGTTCACCGTGGTGTCGCCAAACACTGATGCGACCAGCATGATGCTGTAAACAGGACCCGGATTCATCGTAAAAAATGACGTATTGCAATTCGTTCACCCAGGTTCGTCGTTGAGTACACCATTCGCAGGCGCTCCTGTCTGTGATGCAGCGTCAAGGGTAACGACAGCCATGGTCTCCGAGCTGATAGTCCATGCTGCTGCAAACGTCGTCGAACTGTTCGTGCAGATGGTTGTTGTCTTGCAAACTTCCCCATCTGTTGACTCCGGGATCGAAATGTGGCTGCACGATCCGTTACAGCCATGCGGATAAGATGCCTGTCACCTCGACTGCTAGTGATACGAGGCCGTTGGGATCCAGCACGGCGTTCCGTATTACCCTCCTGAACCCACCGATTCCATATTCTGCTAACAGTCACTGGATCTCGACCAACGCGAGCAGCAATGTCGCGATACGATAAACCGCAATCACGATAGGATACAATCCGACCCTTATCAAAGTCGGAAACGTGATGGTACGCATTTCTCCTCCTTACACGAGGCATCACAACAACGTTTCACCAGGCAACGCCGGTCAACTGCTGTTTGTGTATGAGAAATCGGTTGGAAACTTTCCTCATGTCAGCACGTTGTAGGTGTCGCCAACGGCGCCAACCTTGTGTGGATGCTCTGAAAACCTAATCATTTGCATATGACAGCATCTTCTCGCTGTCGGTTAAATTTCGCGTCTGTAGCACTTCATCTTCGTGGTGTAGCAATTTTAATGGCCAGTAGTGTATTTCCGGACTCCTTTCATAGTGGCTGATCCGCTTGTCGTGACATCTAGTGGCCAGTTCTGTATTATATAGAGGTGTCCGGATACTTTTGATCAGATACTGTATGTTGCAAAGTAGGGTTGAAAATCATCGCCTGAGCTGTTTTAACTTTAACGTTGAAGAAACGTGGAGGAAGAGAAAAAGAATTCTGGATGAAAAACTAAAGTACGAGACGGACACAGATTTATACTTCAAATGATTTAAATGGCTCTAAGCACTATGGGACTTAACACCTGAGGTCATCAGTCTCTTAGACTTGAAAATACTTAAACCTAACTATCCTATGGATATCACATACATCCATGCCCGAGGCAGGATTCGAACCGGCGGCCGCAGCAGCAGTGCGGTTCCGGACTGAAGAGCCTAGAACCGCTCGGCCATAGCGGCCGGCTTTTTATAGTTCGAAGGAAAGAAGCCATAGATGACCTGTTGCATTGAAGGGACAGTAATGTGTCACAGAATATTGTCTGAGGATAAAGAAATCGAAAATGAAAGTGGGTTTCGTAGTCGTAAGTCTAAAAGTGACTTCTGTTGCATCCATACATCGGAACTGGGGATGATACAGTCGTACAGGTAAATAAATGTAAAATTTTACTCTCTATCAATAATGTTAAGCGGTAAGTTCGAAAAAAAGAAAAACGAAGATCTTCTTAAATAATATGCCTATGCTGATATGCTGATATCAGATATTGATATACAGTGAAGAGTTAAGTTACTGGTGATGTATATCTGGAGAATAACATCGTTGAGAAGTGAATCATGGACAGTGGTGATTTTCAAGGAAGGGAA
Source organism: Schistocerca americana (assembly GCF_021461395.2). Lineage (NCBI taxonomy): Eukaryota > Metazoa > Arthropoda > Insecta > Orthoptera > Acrididae > Schistocerca > Schistocerca americana. The sequence continues at coordinate 41,019,105 of NC_060120.1, forward strand.
CCCTGAAATCATTCGAAAGTTGATGGAATTAAAGGTCAGTCACTAAAAGGGGGAGTACATAAAATACGAGGTGATGAAGAAAGCCTACTAAAAATAGATTAACGAAACATTAGCTACGGAACCAGGAACAGTTAACTTAGCTCTGGCAGAAATAGCAGAGTGGAGAAACTGTACAAAAGAGATTACAGGGTATGTTGGTTGCAGTGTTTATGTAACTATGTAGACAGAAGCACAAGACTGTGGAAAAACGGAGGACGGCATGTAACTAGTCACAACACAGATGGCGAAAAACATTAAAGAAATAAAAAACTGTTTGGATACATTTTCTGTCAGAGTTCTGTCTTTCTCGTATGTGAAAAGTTCCTTGGTATATTTCTTTTTGTATTTATGCCTGGTTCAGTAATGTGTCAAACACTTCAACAGATGTATGGGGTGTACTGAGAAATCGGTGCTTTTTAGCTATCAAAGGAACTTGGTAACTGCGCTGTGTTGAGAATAAGCAAAGGAAAACGTGTGCCCACAACGACGGAGCTAATTGGTCAGTAGACATTGGCATCTAGAGCCAGTGGGAGACATCTTTTACGGAACAGATACCCTGGAGTAGGGAACTTTTGCTTCTACCTACCAAATGGGTATGTAGAAAGGTATTTTGAAACTACGGTGTTTAAAGTGTAGAAATATTGAGGCATAGATATGGAGGACAGCGAGAGTTACTGGTATGTGCGAATACGGCGTGCAAACTAACGCAACCTGGCTATCCAGTTCAGTAGGGACTCACTTCACTGACATGTGAGTATACAGAGCGTCAGATATAGTATGAAAAGCTTGTAAGGATGTTGCAGGGAAAGCTGTACTGAGAAATAACTGTTACGAGAGAAATTCGATATGTTGCGAACTTTTCCGTGTTATCTAGCATTAAAGTTAGCCAGCCAGGTCGTCGCGCATGCGAATTCAAGCAGCCTGCCAGAGACAGTGTCGACAGATGCGTTCTTCGTTTGGTTTCCTAAAACCGAACATGCGTAGCTTTTACTCACTTAGCTTAAATTCATCGCTTCCGAAAAAGGTACATTTCAATTTGCGATTAGCGTCTGAACAAGTGGTAACTCACGGACTCACAAATATTTGTGCACTACCGCGTTTTAGCGGGTGTAAGTGTTTGAATTTGTGCGCGCGACTATCTGATTGGCTAACTTCGGTGCTCAATAGCTCGGAGTCGGCGAAAGTATCGAATTGTTTTTCTGAACACTTATTTCTCAGCACAACCTCTCCGGCAACAGCATTACAAGTTTTTCAGAATGTTTCTGATCACTCTGCATAAGCTCACACACTCGCTTATTTACCACTGCAGCAGCTTCGTCATTCACGTCCCACACGGGTTCGGCTTCGAAAGCATTGCGTTCTACTCATCGATTATGTGTCCGCCCCAGTAGCTGAGTGGTCAGCGTGACGGATTGCCATCCTCTGGGCCCGGGTTCGATTCCCGGCTGGGTCGGAGATTTTCTCCGCTCAGGGACTGGGTGTTGTGTTGTGTTCATCATCATTTCATCCCCATCCGGCGTGCAGGTCGCCCAATGTGGCGCCGAATGTAATAAGACCTGCGATATGGCGGCCGGACCTGCCCCGCGAGGGGCCTCCCGGCCAATGACGCCAAACGCTCATTTCCATTTTCCATCGATTATGTAATACGAACCAATACGAGTGTAAAATAGACAGAGGAGCCAAAATAGCTTAACAGCTTGTTGCTTCACGTTGGGAAATCAATACACCTGCGATCCAGTCTGACATGGATTCGATAAGTCGTTGGTAGGTTTCCAGCGCCACGTGACTCGAGACATACCGGCACAGGTCACGCAGTTCCGGTAAACTCCATGTCAGGGGTTTGTGCTCGCGGAGCTGCTGCCCGCTAGTGTCACAGATGTATTTCTTCGGATTCAGATCAGGAGAGTTTGGTGACCATGACCCATGACCACTATTCTGTCGTTGTGACACGATTATCCTACTGGAATATGCGAACGTCGGGGAACGCAACACGTATGCGTGATGCAGATTCGCCGAAAGGTTCACGAAGTTCACGGCTGTCATGGTGCTTTCTATTACTTTCACTGGTCCCGTGGAAGCCTATGTGAATGTCCACTGTAGCATAACACTGACCCCAAAAGCCCTGCTTCCATTATGCTACGTAGCCTATGTTTTGGGCAGCCTGCTTATTCAGTCACAACTATCAACCTGGTGTAAGAAGAAACTTGAGCCATCCTACATGGCGACAAGTTTCTTCCAATGATCTACGGTCCAATATCGATGACCCCGTGCCCACTCCAATCGTATCCGGCATTGTCGTTAAGTCACCGCGGGAAGAAGTGGGACTCGCCTGCTGAAGAGATGTTGAACAATGTGTGCTGAAACATGTGTTCCGCAACACATGTGCCTGCGCCAGCTCTGTAATCTACCGCTCTATGTGACACAGATAGTCCGCTTCTACATCTATAACCATTCATGCTCATAAGGATGATTGCAGAATGTCGTGCCACACAACGGGCACTACATAAAGCTGGCACTAATAGCATAGGCACATAGGGAACACACATGACACAGATCTGTAACTCCACGGTATTGGTGTTGAGTTGAGAAAACCGTACCGAAAGGCAAGTGCTACAAAACGCTATTGTTTCTTGCGCATGTACCCCGACATCAATACGGGATATGATCACCATGCACACGTACACTGGCCAGACAACTGGCCAGACAACGGGTTGGCATACTCTGGATCAGTGGTCGAGCAGCAGCTGGATCATAGCCTCCCATTCTTGCACCAGTGCCAGTCGGAGCACCTGAAGTGTCGTAGACTCAAGGTTAAATCTAACTTTGGCTCAGAAGTGGGTAAATTATGTTGCCACAAAAGTCTTTCGTCACTTACCTAATAGCATCAAAAGTCTGACAGATGGCCATATAGCATTTAAAAGGAAATTAAAAGAATTTCTTAATAGCACCTCCTTCTACTCATTAGATGAATTTTTTGATATCGTAAGTGGGTAATTTCCCAACCCCCACAAAAAAATTTGAGTGTCATGTAATATTTTGTGTAATTTAATATCTTGTGTAGACACCTTTTATTAACCTGACACGTTCCAAATCATTAGGAAGTGTCGTATTCATGATTTATAGAACAAGTACTGATCTAATCTCTAATCTAAACGTGCAGCGATGCGTCGACCAAGAGCATCCCAGACGTGCTCGATGGGGTTTAGGTCTGGAGAACAGGCAGGCCACTCCATTCGCCTGCTATGTTCTGTTTCAAGATACTCCTCCACGATTGAAGCTCGGTGGGGCCGTGCGTTATCATGCATCAGGAGGAAGGTGGGACCCACCGCATCCCTGAAAAGGCGGACATAGTGGTGCAAACTGACGTCGCTATACACCTGAACTGTTACAGTTCCTCTGTCAAAGACATGCAGGGGTGTATGTGCACCAATCATATTCCCATTGGACACCATCAAACCACGACCTCCATACAGGTCCCTTTCAAGGACATTAAGGCGTTGGTATCTGGTTCCTGGTTCACGCCAGATGAAAACACGTGAGAATCACTGTTCAGACTGTTCCTGGACTCGTCTGTTAACATAAGCGGGGACCACTGTTCCAATGACCATGTATTGTGTTTTTAACACCAGGCTTTACAGGCTCTTCGCTGCAGTCTGGACCCGCAAGACCGCTACGGTCGCAGGTTCGAATCCTGCCTCGGGCATGGATGTTTGTGATGTCCTTAGGTTAGTTAGGTTTAACTAGTTCTAAGTTCTAGGGGACTAATAACCTCAGCAGTTGAGTCCCATAGTGCTCAGAGCCATTTGAACCATCTTTACAGGCTCTTCTTTGACCAGGGGTCAATGGAATGCACATTGCAGGTCTCCGGGCGAATAAACTATGTCTGTTCAGTCGTCTATAGACTGTATGTCTCGAGACAACTGATCCGGTGGCTGCGGTAAGGTCCCGAGCTAGGCTACCTGCAGTACTCCATGGCCGTCTGCGGGCGCTGATGGTGAGATATAGGTCTTCTTGTGGTGTCGTACACTGTGGACGTCCCGTACTCTAGCGCCTGGACACGTTTCCTGTCTGCTGGAATCGTCGCCACAATCTTGAGATCACACTTTGTGGCACACGGACGGCCCGTGCTACCACCTGCTGTGTTTGACCAGCCTCCAGTCACCCTACTAGTCCACCCTTCATAACGTCATCAATATGTGTTCTTTGAGCCATTTTCAACACACAGTCACCATTCGCACGTCTGAAAACGTCTGCACACTTACTAGCTGCACCGTACTCTGACATGCACCAACACAACTCTGCGTATGTGGACTGCTGCCAACGCCACCGTGCGACCACCGCAGGTCAAATGCACCGCATGGTCATACCCCGAGGTGATTTAAACCCGCAAACCGCCCACCAGAGCGTTGTTTCACCATGTATCAGCATTATCCTTACTTAGTTTATGAGTATGAGTTTACATACTCCGCAAGCCACCATTCATTGCATGGCGGAGCGTAGCCTCTACCATTACCAGCCACTCCCTTTCTTGTTCCACTCTCAAATTCAGCGAGGGAAAAAGGAGTATCTGCGTGCTCCTAACGAGCCCTAATTTCTCTCATCTTCGTGGTGCTTACCAGAAATGTACGTTGCTGGCAGTAGCTTCGTTCTGTAGTCAGCTTCTAGTGCCGGTTCTTTAAATTTTCTCAGTTACGCTCTTCGAAAAGAACGTCCCCTTCTCTCCGGGATTTCCATTCGAGTTCCCGAATCATCTCGGTAATACTTCCCTGTTCTTCGAACCAACCGGTAATAAATCTAACAGCCCGCCTCTTGAACTGCTTCAGAGTTTTCCTTCATTCCGACCTGGGGCGTGTTCCAAATATTCGAACTGTATTCAAGAATGGGTTCCACTATTGTCCTGTATGTGGTCTCCTCCACAGATCAACCACACTTTCCTAAAATTCCCCCCAACAAACCGAAGTCAAGCACTCGCCTTCCCCACTATAATCCTTACATGCTCATTCCATTTCATGTCGCTTTGGAACGTTACGCCTGGGTATTTATTCGACGTGACTATATCAAGCGGCACACTACTAACGTTGTATTCGAACATTACGTATTTGTTGTTACTACTCATCTGCATAAACTTAAATTTTTCTACGTTCGGAGCTTGGCGCCATTCATCACACGAACCAGAACTTTGTCTAAGTCATCTTGTTTCTGATGAACACTCGCCGTCAAGGAAAACGTAGTGGGTTCTGTCAATTAAGAAGTCTTATAGCCAATCACATATCAGCCTGCAATGCAGCATCGTGTCAAATCCTTTTCGGAAACATAGGAATATCTGCCTGTGGCTCAACGTCTGTGCTACGTAGGACATCATGTGTGAAAACTACAAGCTGAGCTTCGCACGAGCGGTGCTTTCTACACAATACTAATTCGGGGACAGATGTTTTTCCGTCTCAAGGAAATTTATCATATTTGGACTCAGAATATGTTCTAGAATTCTGAAGCAAACCAGAGTTACAGGTATTGGTCTGCAATTTTGCGAGTCCGTTCTTTTACTCTTCTCATACAGGGCGGTCCATTGATAGTCACTGGGCCAAATATCTCACGAAATGAGCGTCAAACGAGAAAACTACAAAGAACGAAACTCGTCTAGCTTGGAAGGGGAAACCAGATGGCGCTATGGTTGGCCTGCTAGATAGCGCTGCCATAGGTCAAAGAGATATCAACTGTGTTTTTTAAATAGGAACCCCCATTTTTATTACATATTCGTGTAGTACGTAAAGAAATATGAATGTTTTAGTTTGGCCACTTTTTTCGCTCTGCAATTGATGGCGCTGTAATAGTCACAAACGTATAAGTACGTGGTGGTGGTGGTGGTGGTTAGTATTTAACGTCCCGTCGACAACGAGGTCATTAGAGACGGAGCGCAAGCTTCGGTTAGGGAAGGATTGGGAAGGAAATCGACCGTGCCCTTTCGAAGGAACCATCCCGGCATTTGCTTGAAACGATTTAGGGAAATCACGGAAAACCTAAATCAGGATGGCTGGAGACGGGATTGAACCGTCGTCCTCCCGAATGCGAGTCCAGTGTGTAAGTACGTGGTATCACGTAACATTCCGCCAGTGCGGACGGTATTTGCTTCGTGATGCATTACCACTGTTAAAATGGACCGTTTACCAATTGCGGAAAAAGTCGATATCGTGTTGATGTATGGCTACTGTGATCAAAATGCCCAACGGGAGTGTGCTATGTATGCTGCTCGGTATCCTGGACGACATCATCCAGGTGTCCGGACCGTTCGCCGGATAGTTACGTTATTTAAGGAAACAGGAGTGTTCAGCCACATGTGAAACGTCAACCACGACCTGAAACAAATACACCAGGAATTGCATGGCGACGACTTTGAACGTCGTGTACAGTTCTGCCACTGGACACGAAAGAAATTACGGGACGATGACAGATTTTTTGCAACCGTTCTATTTAGCGTCATTCACCAACAGTGGCAACGTAAACCAGCATAATATGTACTATTGGGCAACGGAAAATCCACGATGGCTGCGACAAGTGGTACATCAGCGACCTAGGCAGGTTATGTATGGGGCGGCATTATGGAAGGAAGGATAATTGGTCCCCATTTTATCGATGGCAATCTAAATGGTGCTGTGTATGCTGATTTCCTACATAATGTTATACCGATGTTACTACAAGATGTTTCAATGCATGACAGAATGGCGATGTGCTTCCAACATGATGGATGTCCGGCACTTAGCTTGCGTGTGGTTGAAGCGGTGCTGAATAGCATATTTCATGACAGGTGGATTGGTCGTCGTAGCACCATACCATGGCCCGCACGTTTACCGGATCTGACGTCCCCGGATTTCTTTGTGTGGGGAAAGTTGAAGGATAATTGCTATCGTGATCCACCAACAACGCCTGACGACATGCGTCAACACATTGTCAATCCATGTGCGAACATTACGGAAGGCGAGTTACTCGCTTTTGAGAGGAATGTCGCTACATGTATTGCCAAATGCACTGATGTTGACGGACATCATTTTGAGCATTTATTGCATTAATGTGGTACTTTCAGATAATCACGCTGTAACAGCATGCTTTCTCAGAAATGATAAGTTCAGAAAGGTACATGTATCACATTGGAACAACCGAAATAAAATGTTCAAACGTACCTATGTTCTGTATTTTAATTTAGAAAACCTACCTGTTACCAAAAATGAGATTGACAGGAAGTGCAAAATGGCTAAGCAGGCATGGCTAGAGGACAAATGTAAAGATGTAGAGGCTTATCTCACTAGGGGTAAGATAGGTACTGCCTACAGGAAAATTAAAGACACCTTTGGAGAAAAGAGAACCACTTGTATGGATATCAAGGGCTCAGATGGAAACCCAGTTCTAAGCAAAGAAGGGAAAGCAGAAAGGTGGAAGGAGTATACAGATGGACTATACAAGGGCCATGTTCTTGAGGACAATATTATGGAAATGGAAGAGGATGTATATGAAGATGAAATGGGAGATATGATACTGCGTGAAGAATTTGACAGAGCACTGAAAGACCTAAGTCGAAACAAGACCCCGGGAGTAGACTACATTTGTAAGCGTAGGCTTCCGCGGCCGTTGTCTTCTTCAATAAAATTCTTGAGGGTATCAGACCGCATCGTTGAGTTAACGTAAGGCCCTGATGAAGGCTAGCTGCAACGCTGGCCGAAACGTTGGCGCATTTTAAATTATGACGATGCGGTCTGATACCCTGAAGAATTTTATTGGACTACATTTCATTACAACTACTGACAGCCTTGGGAGAGCCAGTCCTGACTAAACTCTACCATCTGGTGAGCAAGATGTATGAGACAGGCGAAATTCCCTCAGACTTCAAGAAGAATATAATAATTCCAATCCCAAAGAAAGGAGGTGTTGACAGATGTGAAAATTACCGAACTATCAGTTTAATAAGTCACAGCTGCAAAATACTAACGCGAAATCTTTACAGACGAATGGAAAAACTGGTAGAAGCCGAGCTCGGGGAAAATCAGTTTGGATTCCGTAGAAATGTTGGAACACGTGAGGCAATATTGACCCTACGACTTATCTTAGAAGAAAGAGTAAGGAAAGGCAAACCTACGTTTCTAGCATTTGTAGACTTAGAGAAAGCTTTTGACAATGTTGACTGGAATAATCTCTTTCAAATTCTGAAGGTGGCAAGGTTAAAATACAGGGAGCGAAAGGCTATTTACAATTTGTACAGAAAGCAGATGGCAGTTATAAGAGTCGAGGGGCATGAAATGGAAGCAGTGGTTGGGAAGGTAGTGAGACAGGGCTGGAGTCTGTCCCCGATGTTATTCAATCTGTATATTGAGCAAGCAGTAAAGGAAACAAAAGACAAATTCGGAGTAGGTATTAAAATCCATGGAGAAGAAATGAAAACTTTGAGGTTCGCCGATGACATTGTAATTCTGTCAGAGACAGCAAAGGACTTGGAAGAGCAGTTGAACGGAATGGACAGTGTCTTGAAAGTAGGATATAAGATGAGCATCAACAAAAGCAAAACGAGGATAATGGAATGTAGTCGAATTAAATCAGGCGATGCTGAGGGAATTAGATTAGGAAATGAGACACTTAAAGTAGTAAAGGAGTTTTGCTCCTTGGGGAGCAAAGTAACTGATGATGGTCGAAGTAGAGAGGATATAAAATGTAGACTGGCAATGGCAAGGAAAGCGTTTCTGAAGAAGAGAAATTTGTTAACATCGAGTATAGATTTAAACTTCAGGAAGTCGTTTCTGAAAGTATGGAGTGTAGCCATGTATGGAGGTGAAACATAGACAATAAATGGTTTGGAGAAGAAGAGAATAGAAGCTTTCGAAATGTGTTGCTACAGAAGAATGCTGAGAATTATATGGGTTGATCACGTAACTAATGCGGAAGTATTGAATAGGATTGGGGAGAAGAGGAGTTTGTGGCACAACTTGGCAAGAAGAAGGGATCGGTTATAGGACATGTTATGAGGCATCAAGGGATCACCAATTTAGTATTGTAGGGCAGGGTGGAGGGTAAAAATCGTAGAGGGAGACCAAGAGATGAATACACTAAACAGATTGAGAAGGATGTAGCCTGCAGTACGTATTGGGAGATGAAGAAGCTTGCACAGGATAGAGTAGCATGGAGAGCTGCATCAAACCAGTCTCAGGACTGAAGACCAGAACAACAACAACCTGTTACCAACTGTTCGTCTAAAATTGTGAGCCATATGTTTGTGACTATTACAGCGCCATCTATCACAAAGCGAAAAACGTGGTCCAAGTAAAACATTCCTATTTCTTTACTTACTACACGAATATGTAATAAAAAATGGAGGTTCCTATTTTAAAAAAAACGCAGTTGATATCCGTTTGACCTATGGCACGCCATCTAGCGGGCCAACCATAGCGCCATCTGGTTTCCCCCTTCAAGCTAGACAATTTTCGTTCTTTGTAGTTTTCTCTTTTGACGCTTATTTCGTGAGATATTTGTCCCGGTTACGATCAATGGACCACCTTGTATACAGCAGTCATCTCTTTTCCAGTCGCTTGGGACTTTGCACTCGGCGAAACATTCGCGATAAGTGGAAGCTAATTAAGGGGCCAATGCTGTAGACCACCCTTCGTAAATCCGAACCGGGCTTCCATCTGCACCTGGTTGCTTATTTGCTTTCAACTCTTACTGTTATCTCTGTACGCCATGGATGCTTATTGAAATGTTATCCGTACGGGATTCTGTGCTATGGTCAAACGTCAATATGTTTGTGGGATTCTGCTGCATGAGCATTTTCTTAAATACTAAATTTAAGACTTCGACTTTCCTTTTGCTGTCTTACACTGCCACACCAGACTGGTCAACGAGTGACTGGATTGAAGCCTTACATCCGCTTAGCGATTTTACATACAACCAGAATTGTCGCGGCTTAGCGGCAAGATATTTTACTAGGTTGTGATGGTGGCAGTCATTGAATGCTTACCTCATCGATCTTTTTACACCCAGACGAATTTATATTAATTTTTGCCTGTTGTCATTTGCGCGTTTTCATTTGAACCGAGGGTGGAACAGCCTTTGCTTCCTCAGCATTTTCGGAATTTCGTTGTTAAGCCTCGGCTGATGTTTTCCACCCTTATTCCGCTTACACGACATATACTTCTCCACAACACGATTTACACTCCGTTTAAACTTTGCTCGTAGTTCCTCTATATCCATCATACTGGAACCAAATGATGTCAGTTCATTGTCCATGTGGGGTACTAACAAACGCTTATCTACCCTTTCTAGCAGAGATACTCTCCTAGCCTTCTTGATTGATTTATTAACTTTATTAACCAAAGTCTCTGTGACGACATCATGGTCGCCAATCCCTGTCTCTATAGCGTCGATAAGGTCATGCCTGTTTGTTGCTGTATTTCCACTGGGCTTCCAAACTAGCTGCTCAAGACAGTTTTCGGAAAACGTGTTCAAAAGTATCTCGCAAGACTGTCTGTCAGTACCCCTGCAGTAGATCCATACGCACCCCACTCTACTCTCGGTAGGTTAAGCACACCTCCAATTCATACTGTATGATCTGAGTACTTTCGCGCTACTGACAGTAGACTTTCTTTGAATGGCTCTAAAACTGTCACAGCGGGATCAGGTGCTCGGTAAAACCATAGAGCAATAACTTATTTCCTGCTAGGCCTGAAAAAGAAGCCTTCACTGTCACACTCAAATTCGATATTGGTAGACAATATTTGTCAGAGCTTATCACTGGGGGTTTCAGCCAGTTGTCGGTCCCGAGAATAATCTGAGTGCGATAAATTTCCTGAAGGGCAGCAAATTCGGGAGCTTCAATAAGAATATTTCGACAATTTAGTGATAAAATGTTGACAGTCAAGCATCATTACTCTAAACGGGGTCTGATTTTGTATCTGCATGTCGTCTGGCGGTTGTTCCTCAGAGTACCTGCAACTTTGCCTAGTCCAGAAAAAGCTGAAGTGCACGGGGACTGATTTTGCATCTGCATGTCGTCTGGCGGGCGTTCATCAAAGTACCTGAAACTTCGCCTAGTCCAGAAAAAGCTCAAGTGCACAAGTGCATTCCACAAGCACCCTGCAACCCGAGTAGCTGCTTGATTTGTGTAATTCCCTATCAAGGGGAGTCCCGCAGTACTCCACGCGGTAACGCCGGTCCAGAAATCTCAGGCCAAGACCGTCACAGAGTCGACGAAGTCTTTGGCTGACTCTTACAGAAGCCTCCCTGTTTCCCGTACACGCTCTCAAGCGTGCATACTCTTGAACCAGCATAATTCGCGAGACCCGGCTGAGCTCTCAGGATCTCGATAAACTCTGAGAATAGTGCTGTTAATTGCGAGCTCTGATTGCACATCCTGCACAAGGCCAGCAGTCTTCACCATTTCCTCCAGCCTCCTGTATGAACTGAGGATGACCTCAGAACACAAGCTACAGGCGTTACTGTTGCCGACGTGAACTCCAGCTTGTAGACGACTGCACCCTGCATTGACCAGCAGGCAGTGCCTCCTCCACATATCGGATGAGGAACCCCGACAGACACACTCAGGGCATATTGGCTTTTTTTCGACAATGAACACAGTTTCTCTAATGGGCTCCTTGACTCGCCTAACGTTGAGGTCCCGATAACCAACAAATCCCTTCCCACGTGTGCCTGCTCGGACCTTGCTGATGGAACGGCTACCTATCTTCCCCTCGGGCGAATAGGCTGCGCCAGATTGTCAGTCTCAACACAGACCCTCTGCCTTGAGCGAGCGACCGAAGCCAAAAGCGTATTCAGCCTCTCGCGAAATGCGACCAGCTCCTCCTACGTCCGTAAAGAGCATGCCTGTCCGTCTTTACAGAGGCGAAAACCTTCTAACTCCACGTTCTGTGATGAGGTGTTGACGTCTATCGTCTTCTCGCCTACTGGTGCTTTCACTGTCCTCCGATTACTTTCCATATATGTTAACGACAGTAGCACAAGGTTAGCCGACTACACTCGCCGTTTCGGTTGTGTTCGTTTCCAGGCATGGGGGCATAGCTATGTTCTCTTGGTCAAAGCCGAATATGTCATTGGATTTCCCCTTTTGCGGCCCTGTACTCGCGTGATTCCCGCCATTCTCAGCATCGGTTATATACTTTACTTACCGCTTTATGTTCCTGCAACGCCGCAAGTCGGCACTCGGTCTCTCGTGGACTGTGGTCATTAACCCTTTAACTAATAGAGACGTGTATATTCGAGCGTAGAAGTCGTGCGTACGGCGTACTAATACGACAGAGTTGAGCGTGCCAGGGGTGCTAAGATCGGACATACAAGTTTCGAGGTATTCTAAATGAATACACTCCACGTGTGGACAATTATTACACAAGTTCGTCTCTCTTCCAGTGCTGGGGCGTACGAAAAACAAATGAAGTAGGTGAAGTTTGCAGCAATAGGAAAGGTGCGCCAAAATTTGAAGCCACACTGCAAATAAGTGAGATAGAATTTAGGTCAACCGATGCTATGCCGACTTTAAAGCGGCAGCACGAAAAAAACATGTATACGCCGACGTCAAGCCATACAGCTGTAATGAAATCAGTACCGAAAAATAGACAACCAGATTAATACCGGAAAAGTTAAACCAATGTGTGTGTTGGATTACAACGAATCTGTGGGTGCAGTGGACAAACAAGGTATGCTACATACCTTATCGTAATGTGTTCTCAAAACACAAACATGGTGCAAAATACTCTATTTTCACTCGAAAGACACAAGGCATGCTACATACCTTATCGTAATGTGTTCTCAAAACACAAACATGGTACAAAATACTCTATTTTCACTCGAAAGACACGTACCTGCTAAATTATCACGTTATTTGCAAGGTTCATAGGGAAAAAAAGCTTCAGTCATTGAATTTCATCTTAGCTCACTAATGAAATTTTTGATACACACCACCAACAAAGGAGAGCTTCAAGACGTCGCTGACAAACGGGGAAAATTCATTGCGGCATCGAGAAAGGCATTTTGAAAGCACCGCTGAATCGTCAATAAAACTACAAGGACCTCTAAAGGATGCATCATATGGAATAAGAATAAAAAAAAAGAAAGGAATCGCGTTACCGCTGAAAACATTATGGTGTGGGACTCTGCTTTGCCTTGTTGCGAAATAAATCACAAGAACATTTTTTTGAAGTGTGCTTTTTCCTAATGTTATCTAGTTTTAGGAACGTCAACAATACGGAATTTTCGAAGTATACTTTATTTCAAGAACGTACTGTGGATAATAAGTGCAGAAGAGCTTGCGATTATAACGACAGAGCGCAGCAGACGGTGCAGTGCTCAGCGCCATATCGTGCCCAGTACGGCGAGAATGGACGTGTCGAGTGTTCCGACCGTACACGGATGTGCGAACCTCAGCAGTGACGGGATCAGTGTTTCAGGTAATCGGTGTAGACCTATTTATCTGATTTCTGCAAAGCGTATGGGTACTGTGCTTTCGTAGACAGCTGCAAGGTGTGGATTAATTGTGCCCGACGGCATCAAAGTAATAGATGATGCTTCTAAGTGAAATGAAAACTCTCAGGGTTGTTGATTACATAATTCTGTAGAGATAGCATACGTTTTGGAAAATAACTGTTTCAGAATTGAACGTGACTTGGTACTGAAAGTATGTAAAAGGAAAGAGTAGTGGAGTGCAGTCGAATTGAGTCAGGGGATCCTGAGAGGAATAGTTTAGGAAATGAGACCCTAAAAACTGTATATTATTTTGGTTATTTAAACAGTGAAATAATTAACGATTGAAGAGTATTAAATACAGAACTGTGTTTACATCCAACATAAATTTGATTACTACGGAGTAACGTTTTGAAAGTGTTGGTCTGGAGTGTAGTTACATTTGGAGTTGAAAGACAGACGACGAGCAGAGCTCAAACAAGTTGTGAATAGGAGATTTTGAAATGTGGTGCAACATAATAATGCTGAAGATTTGACGGGTAGAGCGGATAGCTAATCAAATAGTACTGAGTAATACTGAGGAGAAAATATCTTTATGGCAAACTGAAGGATAGCGCAACGTCATAAGACACACAAAAAAATGGCTCTGAGCACTATGGGACTCAACTGCTGAGGTCATTAGTCCCCTAGAACTTAGAACTACTTAAACCTAACTAACCTAAGCACATCACACACATCCATGTCCGAGGCAGGATTCGAACTTGCGACCGTAGCGGTCTTGCGGTTCCAGACTGCAGCGCCTAGAACCGCACGGCCACTTCGGCCGGCATAAGTCACACAGTGAGGTATCAAGGAATAGGTGGTTTGACAATGGAAGAAGCTTAAGGGTAAAAATGGTAGACGCAAACGAATGGATGACTACAGCAGGCAGGTTCGAAAGGACTCACTGGCTATGATTAGATGAGTAGATTTGCACAGGGTAGGCCAAAGCGGGGAGCAACTCGGACCCTTCCAAAATGGAAGACATCTTTCTCTCAATGAATATAAGGAAAACTGTGGGTACCTAATGACACATAACTTATCTGCCAGGGTATTTTGTATATTCTGAGTAGTGTTAAAATGGTACAATCAAGCCAGAAGAAGAAAGCTACCTACTATTATAGTATTACAAGTGAATCGCACAACAGGATTTAGGTTCGTGATGAAAGGAGACACCTATTACTGGTTTGAAAACGTAGTTTTTCAAGAGAATTATGTCGCGTGTACGTTCCGCGTTGTCTGTCCTCCCGTCTTCTTTGAGACATAAGTCGTTTGACTGGTAATATGCAGCCTGCCACGAATTACGGTCGCCACGAATTCAGCTTCTGCGCTTACCTCTTCATCTCATACAAACACTTGCACCCCACGACATGACTTATTTGTTGGGTATATACAAATCTCTGTCTTCCGCTACAGCTTTTACCATCTACAACTCCCAACTCCCTCTAGCACCATGTCCCTTCTGCTTTTCATTGTTATCCATTTTCTTCGATGATCCTGCGGAGAACCTCCTCATTTCTTACATTACCAGTCCACCTAATTTTCAGCGTAGCACCACATCTCAGACGCTTCGATTTTTCTGTTCTCCTGTTTTGCTACAGTTCTTAATTACTACCCTGCAATTCTGAGCTTGTCACAAGCTTCTTCCTCATATTAAGGCCTATGTTTGATATCGCCAGACTTCTCTTGGTCAGGAATACCCACTTTGCCTGTGGTAGCTTGCTTTTTATATACTCCTTGATCCGCCCGTAGTGGGTTATTTTGCTTCCAAGGTAGCAGAATTCCTTAATTTCGTCTACTTCGTTATCGCCAATTTTGATGTTAAGCGTCTTGCTACTCTCAGTACTGCCACTCCTCATTACTTTTGTCCTTTTCCGCTTTACTCTCAAATTCTGTAAACCATTAACCTGTTCATTTCATTCAACAGAGAATGTATTTATTGACATCCTTTCACCCTGAATTTTAATCCCACTCTTGAACCTTTCTTTTATTTCTGTCATTGCTTCTTCAATGTATAGATTTAACAGTAGGGGTGAATGACTGCATCCCAGTCTGCCACCCTTTTTCAACCGGGCACTTATTTCTTGATCTTCCAGTTTTACTGTTCCCTCTTGGTTCTCTTACATATTGTAGCAGGGCGTGCTGAAAATTGATGTCTCCGAATTTATTTTGTCAAAACTATTAGAGCTTTAAAAAAAAAAAAAAAAAAACAACGCTGTCTGGGGACGAACACATTTCTCTCAACGAGAGGCCAGTTTCTAGATCCCGTCACTGTATAATGTATAATGTTTGAGTTTGTTGACGGAGCCAGAACTTCATCTCTAATTGCACCGCTTCATCGATATCAAAGTTAATTCCTCGAAGGTGTTCCTTAAGTTCTAGAACAGATGAAAATCGGACGGAGCCAAGTCGGGACTGTATGGAGGATGATCGACGACAGTGACCGCAATGCATTAGATTGTTGCAGATGTGGCAACGCTCGTGTATAGTCTAGCATTCATACGCTGAACAAGAGAGTTGTTCATATGTGGACGGACTCGTCAAATTCGAAACTCTGTTACAGCACGCTGTTTCTCACGCATCGACTTCGTTCTGCTGCACACCCCTGTATTACATGCTAACATTCGGAGTCCTCTAGCTGCAAAGCGATGTAAATGCATAGAAATGAGCAGTAAAGAAGTACAGTGTCAATAATCTTTTTTTTTTAAGCTTTAAGAGTTTTCACATAACTAATCGGAGGCATTACTTTTCAGCATGCCCTTCCATATTACCCGCCTTTCCATATAGATATCTCTATTTTTCCTCATAATTTCAAACGTTTTACGTTATCAAAATATTTTTCTAGGTCGATACAGCCACTGAACGTGTCTTAATTCTTCTTCTGTTTTACTTCCACTATCAAGCACAACGCCAGAACTGCCTCTCTGGTGCCTTTCTCTTCCGTAAAGCCAAACTGATCGTCGTCTAAGAGATCTTCAGTTTTTTTTCCATTCTTCTGTACAGGTATTACCCCTATCAACAGTTTCAAATGGTTCAAATGGCTCTGAGCACTATGCGACTTAACTTCTGAGGTCATCAGTCCCCTAGAACTTAGAACTACTTAAACCTAACTAACCTAAGGACATCACACACATCCATATCCGAGGCAGAATTCGAACCCGCGATCGTAGCGGTCGCGCGTTTCCAGACTACAGCGCCTAGAACCGCTCGGCCACCCCGGCCGGCATCAATAGTTTCAACACATGGTATGTTAAGCTGAATGTGCATTTACGTGCCCTTACAATCTTCGGAATTGTATGAATGATATTTTTCCGAAAGTCTGTTGATATGTCGACAGTCCCATAGATTTTACACAGCAACTTGAATAGACGTTTGATTGTGAGTTTCACCAAACTGATTTTGAAATTCCGATGGAGTGTTGATAGTCCCTTCCGCCGTATTTCATTCCACGTCTACAATAGCACTTTTAAATTCTAACTATAATAATGGATTCCTACGTCTTCCTTATCGACTTCTGTCACTTCAGCGGACAAGTTCTCCTCCTTCATAAAGAACTTCAGTGTACTGTTTCCAACTACCCGCTCTCTCTTCTGCTTTTACAGCGGAATTCTCATCACACTCATAGTGTTACCACCCACTGAACTTCACAGAAGGTTTTTCTGAGTTTTTTATATACTGAGTCAATCCTCCCAAGGGTAATTTCATTTCCAATTTCTTTAAACTTTTCCTGCAGCCTTTTCGCCTTGGGTGCCCTGCACTTACTATTTGTTCTATTCCTAAGTGATTTATATTGTTTTATTTCTGTCTTTCCCCGAACGTTTTTGTGTTTCCTCCTTTCGTTGATCAGTTGAAGTATATCTTCTATTACCGAATGTCTCTTCACTGTTACCTTCCTTGTATTTATGTTTGACTGTCCAACGTCTGTGACTGCCCTTTTTGGACACGGCCACTAGTCTTCAGTTGAACCGCTTAGTGTGGTATTCCCTACTGCAGTATCCAGAGCCTTAGCGAGCTTCAAACACAATTCATCACGCCTCAGAACTTCAGTTACACCATTTATTCAACACTGATTCTTCATGACGATTCACTTTAACTTCAGTCTACTCTTCATCATCACTAAATTGTGATCTGAGGCTGTATCTGCTACTGGGTAAGCCTGACATCTACATCTACGTGATTTCTCGGCTACTCACAATAAAATGCCTGGCAGAGGGTTCAGTGAACCACCTTCAAGCTGTCTCTCTACCGTTTCATTCTCGAACGGCGCGACGGAAAAATGAGCACTTAAATTTTTCTGTGCAAGCCCTGATTTTTCTTATTTTATCGTGATGGTCATTTCTCCCTATGTAGTTGGGTGCCGGCAGAATGTTTTCGCACTCGCAGGAGAAAACTGGTGAATGAAATTTCATGAGAAGATCACGTCGCAACAAAAAACCCCTTTGTGTTAATAATTGCCAATCCACTTCACGTATCATATATGTGTCACTATCTACCCCATTCCGCGATAATACATAACGAGCCGCCCTTCTTTGTACTTTTTCGATGTCATCCGTCAGTCCTACCTGATGCCGATCCCACGCTTCACAGCAATACTCCAGAACAGGGCGGACAAGTGTGGTGCAAGCAGTCTCTTTAGTAGACCTGTTGCACCTTCTAAGTGTTCTGCCAATGAATCGCACCTTTTGTTTGCTCTACCCCCAACATTATCTATGTGATCATTCCAGTTTAGGTTATTTGTAATTGTAATCGCCAGCCGAGCGGTTCTAGGCGCTACAGTCTGGAACCGCGCGACCGCTACGGTCGCAGGCTCGAATCCTGCCTCGGGCATGGATGTGTGTGATGTCCTTAGGTTAGTTAGGTTTAAGTAGTTCTAAGTTCTAGGGGACTGATGACCTCAGAAGTTAAGTCCCATAGTGCTCAGAGCCAATTGTAATCCGTAAGTATTTAGTTGAATTTACTGCCTTCAGATTTGCGTGACTTACCGCGTAGTAGAAATTTCGTGGATTTATTTTAGCACTTATGCGAATAGCTTCACACTTTTCTTTATTCAGAGTCGATTGCCACTTTTCACACTATTGCAATTCGTTTTGGTCATCTGATGACTTTACAAGACGGTAAATGACAGCATCATCTGCAGACAATCTAAGCCGGCTACTGAGATTGTCTCCTATATCGTTAATATAGATCAGGAACAATAGAGGGCCTATAACACTTCCTTGGGGAACGCCGGATATTACTTCTGTTTTACTCGATGACTTTCCGTCTATTACTACGAACTGTGACCTTTCTGACAGGAAATCACGAATCCAGTACCACAACTGAGGCGATATTTCATAGGCACGCAATTTGGTTAGAAGACGGTTGTGAGGTACGTTGTTGAAAGACTTCTGGAAATCTAAAAATATGGAATCCAATATCTGATTTAGGAATCTCTGTATGACCATAGTGCAATCCAGCTGGAATTTATGCCTATTTTCAGGTCGTTTCCCAGCATATTTCCTCCTCGTGATTCTGAAAAGAGTATTCGCCATTATCATGTGAAATTCATTGCAGAACTCAATTACTCTTCCTTCCTCTCATTCCTGCTGCCAAGCCTATATTCACCCCTAACCCTTTCTTCTATTCCTTCCCCTACAACTGCATTCCAGTTCCGCATGATTATTAGATTTTCCTGTCCCTGTACGTACTGAATTACCATCTCAGTATCCTCATATACTTTCTATGTCTCCTCATCTTTTGCTTGCGACGTTGACTGTATGCCTGAACTATTGCTGTCGGTTTCTGTTTGCTGACGAATCTGATGAGAACAACACCATCACTGTAATGGCTGTAGTAGCCACTCACTGCCCTGTTTTCCTGTTCATAACGAATTCTAGATTCTCTGGCTTTCGTACTGTGTTCAAACTTCTGACATTCCAAGCTCCGTCTCGTGGAATGTTATCCCGTCGTGACTATTGCCTTTTTTTCTCATGGTCGTCTCCCCATTGACAATCACTTCCCGGAGATCCGAATGGCGGACTAATCAGGATTCTTTTGCCGCTGAGGAGATCATTATGACACTTTTCAGTAGCAGGTCATATGCCCTGTGGATAAACATTATGTGTCTATAATGGAATAATTTTCACTGGCTGCTGCATCCTCAGACCGTTGATTACTGATGATTCTTCCACCTTTTAGGGGCATTTTCCCAAACCAATGGGAAGAGAGTTCCTGGAAACGCTGTCCCCTCCTCCGTCCTCGTTAAGCTGGCCGTTGGGAAAACAAGGGTGTCTTTTTATGTCAGTAGTCTTCGGTCTCCATTGCTGATGATTTTTATTCAGATTAGCAGTGTATGGCTTCGAAGAAGGTTCTCAGGACGTTTTGAATGTTAACCAAAAATTCTTCCTTGTTCAGCGAGAGTGATTCTGCGTCACAAGTGGTTAACAGAATACGCAATTCTCAAGGAAAACAACAGTGTTTCCGCAAAAGAACAGTAATTGTTGATGTAAGACGTATCGCCACTTTAGAGTCCACCTTACAATGGGCAATAGAAAACCTATGACACATTCATAAGGGAGACCTGTTCGTTAACGAAATTAACAATCCACAGTACGCGCCAACTGCTGTTTATGAACTGGCTGCCATTAGAACGAAATTACAGCCCTCTACGACTGACAGCAACACTCAAGCTGTCACCAGCAATCCGGGCTGAATCCTCCAGGTCCTGATTGAATTAGGAAGCCTGCGGAGGGGCAGACCTCGTCTGCATACATAGCGGGTCCGTTAACGAGGGAGTCCCAGTGCTTCACCGGCACCTCGCGGAATATGGATCCGCGAAACCAGAGAGCTGCGCCGCCAAATTGCGTGGACGCTGACAGCACTGCGCATTCCAAGCAGAATAGTAGTTATACGTTATAAGTTTATCACAAATAACCGTAGCTGCATTTGGTAGTTAAAAAGTTGTTTGTCCACAATAAGTTTCAGCTTCCACACTGCGATGCACTGAAGAGACAATCCAGTATATCAAAGGGTGTCAATCAACGTTTTGCTGCAGAGTAAGCTGTTTTGTAGTCTTCAGCAGCAGAGATACATGTACTAGCGATTTATTCTCGTGGGACGTAAGGCACGAGTTCAGTGAATCAGTACGCACACGCTGCATCTGAGGACAGATACAACTAGTAAGTTATCAGTGTTTAACTCTCTCTGCCATTTGATTTCGTTATCCAGATTGACAAAATTAAATCACTGCTAACAAGTTCCTCATAAATTTTTGTTTGCTTCACAGTCAACACAAATGAAAACTACTCTGGAAAGAATGGCATTGCTTTAACATTGTTCTCGCTATGAGATAATGGTACTCCGCCAATTTTAAAAGCTGGTTTCGTTATCTACACCTGCTGTGCCTGTCAGCTGAAATGATATTATTCGCAAGCTCATGTAGATGATAAGAATCGATCATCTGGCGATTATTCATTTATCTCATTAATCTCATTCTGGAAACATCCCACAGGCTGTGGCTAAGCCATGTCTCCGCAATATCCTTTCTTTCAGGAGTGCTAGTTCTGCAAGGTTCGCAGGAGAGCTTCTGTAAAGTTTGGAAGGTAGGAGACGAGATACTGACAGAAGTAAAGCTGTGAGGAGGGGGCGGGAGTCGTGACTGGGTAGCTCAGTTGGTAGAGCACTTGCCCATGAAAGGCATAGGTCCCGAGTTCGAGTCTCGGTCCGGCACACAGTTTTAATCTGCCAGGAAGTTTCAAGTGTAAGGTGATTTAGAGAGTGAAGTCATATGACGATATCGATCAGAGAATTGGTGGAAATGCTTAGATCAGTGGCCTTCTTCGTGTTGTAAAAAGAGACTGTTGTGTGGCAGTGTGGCATTGTTTTCTGGGAGAACGCAGGGGGGCTTGAAGGCAAGTTTTTGGAGTTGGTTTTCTTCCTCTGCTCACGTGGTCTATCGACTTTGTGTCTGCAGTTTGTGTTGAATAAAGTGGCTGTAATGGGAGTGTGTGTAGGTTGATGTATAAAGATGAAAGAAAGGAGACGGTAAAACCTGCTGCTGGCCCTCTAGAATTACACAAAGCAGGCCGCTCGCCCTAACAACTCCATGTGACGAACACATCACCACCAACGGGACGACAAGCTCGCAATGAGGCACAGCCGAGAGATTTTGACTTCCAGCAACGACAGGTCATCAGCGACCCAACACCACCACTACCACCACCACCACCACCACCACCAACAGCCGTCCTCCCATTTTGGGCCAAACTTTGGTAAAAAATATTCTGCCACCACCAGGATTTGGACTGCCTACTAAAGCAGCCGAGCGCTTCTGCATAGTCATGTGATAGCGTCCTAGGCAACGGAGGTGGACTCGTGGAGATCTTAGGGAGGGGTAGATTGGCAGCTTGTGCAAATATGGGCCCCACCTGAACAACTCACACAACATTACAGTAGAATGCACATCATCTCATGACAGTCGTTTACGCATTTCAGAGAAATCCATTAATTTTTAAAATATCGTAGGAAACCTACAAACTATTACTACCAGGACTTTAGATCACGGCAGCAATTAATATGATTTTCATGTCCTATTTGTATCGTAAATTTAATCTTTGGCGAGACCTTGTTGATGCCAGTGTGCAGTCTATCAGTTTTTATTTGTTGTCCATCTGTTGAGCAGAGGACGTAATCCATGAATTTTACAGAATATAATATGTATTCTCTTGCACTATATTTGTAAAAATATGTTGTCTAAGCATCATGAAACTGAGGAATCCATTAGTAATCCATCCTCTTGCAAATAAAATTCAGTGTTGGTCTGAAAGTAGTTTTGTACCATTGTAGGCCTTACTAATTTGAGGATTTCATCAATTTGTTCACCAAGGATTTAGCTGTATGCTTTCAGACGTTTCTTCTATCATGTCTTTTGTCTGAGTTTCTGGTACATTGGAATTCATGATCTCTAATTAGAATGAGACTTGCGTTGCTCTGTATGGATGTGTAATATCTTTCCTTTTTGTATTAACTGTATAGTGTTTATAGTTGTTCTTTGCATAACTTGAAGTTTTCAGGCAGTAATTGTAACATATTTCCCACACACTTGTGACCGGCTCTTATCTGCATATGACTATGGGTTTGATTTGAATGTTTGGTTTGTGGAATTTTTGATAGCATTGGAAAGTAGTGGAGTGGCATTATTCTGTATCAGTTTGCTTTTTTGGGAGTTATCCAGTATCTTGCGTACATTTCTTCAGATAATTTTTTACTCTTATGTGGAATCTGTTTCTGATTTTAATTTTGTAATATTATTTTCTCAGGTGAATTGTTGTGCTTATTGGACGGATTGATTTTTGTCCATGAGTGTTACTGTGTTTCCCTTGTATGATTCTGAAGTAATGACTTTCTTATTTTGAAGTTTCTTCCTAAGGTTACTGAATGTTGGAAACGGTGTGCTTCTATTGTTTCTGTGCTGCTGTGCACACATGGGTGTTATTATATTAAGGATTTATTTTTTTACTAGTTGTCTGGTTATCCCAGTTTTGACAGAACTGTTTTCACTTCTACGTCGCTTGTCAAAACATACTGCGCTTCTACATATTTTATTTTAACATGCGATGCTCACTGATACCTTAATTTACATTGCATTTATATTCTTTTCTTTCTTGTGTGTTTGTGTGATGCTAAAATAATAATGCGTTAAGTTTCAGTTTAGTAACTTTAACAGTTTTCGACATTTGGATGTTTTACGGAAAAATCATCAGCGCAATATGGAGGAGCTAGAAAGCACAAAATTTACATTCGGATTCCTTTTTCATTGTAATTTAATGGAAACAGTATGCTGGATCTGACAAAGTAATATTTTGGTTGAAATTCATGATTTTCTGTTTTTGTGCCCTAAAAACACGGGAGCAAGCACATACTGCGCTTCTATATACGAGTATTTTATTTTAGTATGTGATCCTCACTGATACCTTAATTTACATTGCATTTATATCCTCATCTTTCTTGTGTGCTTATTTATGTGTCTGTAAAGTTCACAAATGTGTGTTTTTTTATTGGTTGTGTTTAAAGTTACGACATTGTAATTAGGGTGTTTTGAGTTGACTAATTTTTCTTCTCTGTGCTTTTTCCTTCCCTTCACAGCAGTTTTTGTTTGACTCTTAACATCGCTGACCAAACGGCAGGTACTATTAACGGTGTACGTAAGTTGCAATTATGTCCTACTTAACTCATAACCTTGCCTGTGTTTAATTTTAGACTAATGGGATCCGGTTTCGAATTTAATCACAATTCTTGGCAGCATGCATTGTTGCTTTTTATCTTTACATTAATATATTTAGGTCATTAGATCTGCGCGTGGTATTGAAATTTAGGTATCATATGGTCTTATGAATGCTGAGGTGAAGTCTTCTGAATTTCTAGTTAGAGGCCATAGGGAAATTTTTCTTTAATTGTCTCCACTTTACGAGTAATAGGATAAAAATTGCATCTCTCATACCAAATCGAACTTCAGCTTTTCATTCCGTTGTCTAGTACTACACTACTGGCCATTAAAAATGCTACACCAAGAAGGAAGGCAGATGATAAAGGGGTATTCATTGGACAAATATATTATACTAGAACTGACATGTGATTACAATTTCACGCAGTTTGGGTGCATAGATCATGAGAAATCAGTACCCAGAACAACCACCTCTGGCCGTAATAACGGCCTTGATACGCCTGGGAATCGAATCAAAGAGAGCTTGGATGGCGTGTACAGGTACAGCTACCCATGCAGCTTCAACACGATACCACAGTTCATCAAGAGTAGAGACTGGCGTATTGTGACGAGCCAGTTGCTCGACCACCACTGACCAGACGTTTTCAATTGGTGAGAGATCTGAATAATGTGCTGGAGAGCAGTGAAACATTTTCTGTATCCAGAAAGGCCCGTACAGGACCTGCAACATGCGGTCGTGCATTATCCTGCTGAAATGTAGGGTTTAGCAGGGATCGAATGAAGGGTATAGCCACGGGTCGCAACACATCTGAAATGTAACGTCCACTGTTGAAAGTGCCGTGAATGCGAACAAGAGGTGACCGAGACGTGTAACCAATGGCACCCCATACCATCACGTCGGGTGATACGCCAGTATGGCGATGGCGAATACACGCATCCAATATGCGTTCACCGCGATGTAGGCAAATATGCATGCGACCATCATGATGCTGTAAACAGAACCTGGATTCATTTGAAAAAATTACTTTTTGCCATTTGTGCACCCAGGTTCATCGTTGAGTACACCATCGCAGGCGCTCTTGTCTGTGATCCAGCGTCAAGGGTAACCGCAGCCATGGTCTCCGAGCTGATAGTCCATACTGCTGCACACGTCGTCGAACTGGTCGTGCAGATGGTTGTTGTCTTGCAAATGTCCCCATCTGTTGACTCAGGGACCGAGACGTGGCTGCACGATCCGTTACAACCATGCGGATAAGATACCTGTCATGTAGACTGCTAGTGATACGAGGCCGTTGGGATCCAGCACGGCGTTCCGTATTACCCTCCTGAAACCACCGATTCCATATTCTGCTAACAGTCACTGGTACTCGTCCAAAGCGAGCAGCTATGTCGCGATACGATAAATTGCAATCGCGATAGGTTACAATCCGACCTTTATCAAAGTCGGAAACGTGATGGTACGTGTTTTTCCTCCTTACACGAGGCATCACAACAACATTTCACCAGGCAACGCCGGTCAACTGCTGTTTGAGAAATCGGTTGGAAACTTTCCTCATGACAGCACGTTGTAGGTGTCGCCACTGGCGCCAACCTCGTGTGACTGCTCTGAAAAGCTAATCTTTTGCATATAACAGCATCTTCTTCCTGTCTGTAGCACGTCATCTTCGTGGTGTAACAATTTTAATGGCCAGTAGCGTATATTCCAGCCATCCCTTCGTACTTATGCTTTGTGGAATGGAGGCTTACGGAGCTGTTTGCGTACAAGTGTCTTATCGTGTTATAAATACAGCCACTGCTGACTGTCTCAATTTACAGACAGACGGACGCGTAATGAAGATAACGCGTTTGGTTTCTTGGAGCGTAGCTGTTTCCACGTTCGGCATTGTACTCGTGTTGTAGGAACAGTCGATTGGTTCACATTCGGCCGCTCACGATGTAACAGCATTCTTTCGCCCGAGGCCCTGGAAAGACGGATGTGTAGGAATGCTGCGGTGCCCCACGTAGCCGCAGCTGAGCCCCGGCAGGGGCGGCGGGAGTCCAGATGGGCCGCGATAGGACGGGCGAGGCGACACCGCGCCGACCGCGGGCTGCCCGCCGTGATAAATGGGCCGCTCCGCTGCCGGGACGCGTCGCGTCTCTGTCTGCCGCGGTGAGCCGAGGCGAGAGGCGAGAGGCGGAGGCGCAGTGTGGCCAGCCAGCTGCAGGCACCTGCGGCGGTCACTCCCAGCGGAACGCCAGTGCGTCTCAACCGTTTTCGTAGCGCGGTTCACACCGCCTAGGGTAGCGGTCGGCAAACTGCGGCCCGCAGACTGCGTGCGGCCAGAAACAAGTCTTAGTGCGGCCCGCGGTTCTGTGTCTTATTCTACAGGGTGAAAAGTATTTAAACCGACAAACTCTGGGAGGTTGTAGGGGACACCAAAACAAATATTTTTCCCTAATAGGAGTATTTAAACCGACAGAGGAAGATTTCTTTGTCGTCAAATTAATTAAACCAACAAACACTTTTCCATTTTTTTATGACCAAGAGACAACACATTAACAAAACCCAATTTCAATTACAGTAGATTTTCAAAAATGTCTCCATTGACACGTAAACAAAGGTTACACTGTTGGATCATGTTCTGTCTGACACGGGCAAAAGTATCACGAGTGTCCTTTTCCCCACACAAAAAAGTGGGGACCGAGCAGGCCATGTTACAGCACCACCTCTGCCAATCCACGTGTCTGGGAACCGTCGGTCCAGGAATCGACGCACACGACGACTGAAATGTGCGGGTGCCCCGTCATGTTGGAACCACATGAGTTGTCTTGTAGGGAGCGGGACGTCTTCCAGCAATTCTGACAATGCTCTGGCTAGAAAATTGTAATAGTGCCTGCCATTTAATGGCCTAGGTAGCAGATACAGCCCATTTAAATAGTCCCCAACAACACCGACCCACGCATTAACGTTGAACCTCACTTGATGAGCGATAGTAACTGTGGCGTGCGGGTTATCCTCACTCCAAACACGCGAATTCTGCATGTTGAAGATTCCATCAGGCCCGAACGTTGCTTCATCGGTAAACAACACAGAGGATGGAAATGTAGGATGCATTTCATACTGTTCCAGGTACCACTGCGAAAACTGTGCTCTGGATGGATAAGCAACTGGTTCCAGGTTGTGGACACACTGTAAATGAAATGGACGTAGCAATTGCTCTCAAAGGACTGTTCTTACACTCGTCTGATTCGTCCCCATTGTACGTGCAATCGCACGAGTGCTGATTGAAGAATCGCGCTCCACATGCTGCAAGACAGTTTCCTGCAGCGTTCTTACCGTGCGACGGCGTCCATGTCCAGGTAATCTGCTAAATGATCCAGTCTCACGCAGACGTTGGTACACAGCAGCAAAGGTCGTATGATGCGAGCTACGGCGATTAGGATATTGTTGTTGATAAACCCGCTGTGCAGATCGACCGTTGTGATGCGCTACCGTAGTACGCACCAAACATATCCGAGTACTCACTCCAGGTGTATCGCTCCATTAGTAAACAGAGACAATGCACTACTACACTGGTGGACAGCAGTTTCCTACAAGTGAAGAGCGTAATACGCCCTTTAACAACTGAAGATCGTAATACGACATCTAACAACTGAAGAGCGTAATACGGCCTCCACCGGTTTAAATAATCCTCATAGGAAAAAATGACATTAGGGAAACATATTTGTTTTGATGTCCCCTACAACCTCCCCAAGTTTGTCGGTTTAAATACTTTTCACCCTGTATATGCTTCCAGCAACAAACAGCAGAATCCAAAAACGTCCACTAACTTTAAGAGCTTCGTAAGACGGTGGCTTACTCGCTCAGTAGGCAACGGCGATGCCGCAGTGGATACACTGGTTCCCGTCAGATCACCGAAGTTAAGCGCTGTCGGGCGTGGCCGGCACTTGGATGGGTGACCATCAGGGCCGCCATGTGCTGTTGCCATTTTTCGCGGTGCACTCAGCCTCGTGATGCCAATTGAGGAGCTACTCGACCGAATAGTAGCGGCTCCGGTCAAAGAAAACCATCATAACGACCGGGAGAGCGGTACGCTGACCACACGCCCCTCCTATCCGCATCCTCAGCAGAGGATGACACGGCTGTCGGATGGTCCCGATGGGCCACTTGTGGCCTGAAGACAGAGTAATTTTCTCGCTCAGTAACAAACAAAACTTCAGAGACAAAAAAATTTCAGATTTCCTTGATTTTAATTGACGATGGTGAATTCGGCCGTCAGATAAGTGAAGTTTGCCGCCTACGTCAACCGTAGTGTTCTAGGTAGCGCTTCTACTGAAAGGGGGGAGAGGGGGAGTGGGGGTGCAGGGGTTAAGGGGCGTGAGAAGGTGAATATTTTACTGTTTGTTTTCGAACGCTGGCGTCTCTCGAGAGTGCACAACCACCTCCGATCACTTCGTTTAGTACAAATGTCAAGCAGAAGCTATATCGATACGTGAATGAACGTCATAGAGACGGCCGTCTCGAACTGTGGTACATACGTATGGCGAGTGAAACAAAAACAAATTGATGCTGTTGTAATACAAAGCAACTCGTAGAACCAAATGACATTCAGAATAATTAGTAAACATTTGTGATCATGTATGATACTGAAATTACTGTCATTAATTAGTGTAATATACTATTTTATGTGGGTTATCAGTTAATAGTAAAATTGATAGGGGAAGGTCTGGTAAAAAGGCCACAACGGGAAAAGTGATCCTTGCCCTGAAGAGCGTTGCTGCTTGCCCAGAAGTGGTCACAACAGTTCTCGCATACACTGCCATTGTTTTGAGTGAGATTGGGAGAGAAAGCTTGTTTCGTCATTTTTCAATAATACCTTTTTTGTTTTCAGTAATATGATGTGAGGTAATTCGTTTATGTTACTCTTGTTACATTACTTGTATGCAGAATAATAATTTTTTACGATGTCAGTACTTGAACAATGTCTTTTGATATAGAACTCTAGCCCCTTGTTATTTATTTTTAATCAAGCGATTTGGATATCGATCTGTGAGATGGGGTCTGCCTGATCGCAGCACCAGCAAGACGCAGTCACCATGGTTAACCAGGAGCGGCGTTACAAGCCAGGAAAAGGCCTGTCGGCGCCGCGTAGCATCACGTGGCACCAATCTACTACTTCCGACTCAGAATAAAGTTGCCAACACGCCTAGCGGAGGACCGCTCACGCGTTGTTCTCGTTCAGTCACGACGACTTCTGCGACGTGGCTGGACTTGAAGAAGTCTTCTATGCTGACTGTATCATCACCTATATCTCACAGTCGACTTCGCTTGGAGTTGGTTTCGAGTACTGCACTTGTGTTCTGCGTAACCAGTGTATTGTGCTTAACACAAGTTTCGTGCAGCATGACTCTACATCAGTACTTTGTACTCACAGAGCTGTGCACAAACCAAAAGTGAAGCCTTACAAAGAACCGGCAGTGCATCGACTCACAGATTCATATTGTGTTCTTCCATGCCAGTACTGTAACTGGCTGTTGCAGTCTGTGCATAATGTAGAGGTTGATACCGAAACGCTCTTTTTACCTGATAAAGCACGGCTGTACTGAACGGTGCAATGGCAGAACAATCGACGTAACGGCTATGAAAATCCTTATCAGTTATATTAAGCACCTCTAAATAATAGACAAACATTCGTTACTTGTGCAGTTAGTACGACATCAATTGTTGGACCCATATTTTTCCTCAAAACCATAAGTTCTTATAGGTGTGTGAAGTCAGGTGGGAGGCAGCTTCCGTCTCTGCATCACAGCTTCTGACTAGAGCGTCCAATTTGTGAGCTGCACCGAGCTTCTAACAAGGAGGGACTTATTTTCATTTAATATATGCATTTTAGTTGAAAGTCATAAATTTTTTGCATGAATGTATATCTAGGACAGCGAGGAGAGAAGTAACACCCCCTAATTTTTATGCTAATTCTTAAAGCTTTTTAATTAAAACATTCTACTTCTTTATCCTTCATGTCTATAAATACATTTCTCATTAAAGCCACTTCTGTGAGGAACATCTCTCTTCCAACGAGAGACTAGTTTGTTGACACCGTCACTGAAGAACGATTGACTGTGTTGTCAGAGGCAGAACACCACCTCTGCTTGCGGCACCTTATCACTATGGAAGTGACGTCCTTGAAGGTTCTGGAAACATATGAAAACCGGATGGGGCCAAGTCGGGACTATATGGAGGACGATCAATGACAGTCACTCCAAGGCGTCGGATTATTGCAGATGTTGCAGTGTCCATGTGTGGCCTAGCCTTATAATGCTGAAGAAGAAGGTGCTTTATGTATGGAAAAATGTTTTCCGTGGTAGAAACTCAATAACAGAACTCTGTTTCTCACGCACCGACATGATTAGGTTACACTCCGCCATGTTACACGCTTCAGTTCGGAGCCCTCTAGCGGCAGAGGGATACAACTTGCCCCAGAGAAGCGACAAAGTCGACCTTGTGATATGCATCACACGTTATACCTCAACTGGTACTGGGAACAGAATAAATAATTCGAAGGTATTTGTTTTCAGCAGGCCCTCATAGTAGCCGCAGTTTCCCGCTATAATTACTGTGTAGTGCAGTATTTCGCCGTTTGTATCGTGACAGTAGTTGGTTTTCATGTGCAAAGGCAGGTATAGTTGTAAAGCTCGTCAGCTGGGAGGCAGGTTCCGTGCTGGCAGCAGGACATCAGAGTAGTTTGTGAGCGTCAACGAACTTCTGACAAGAAGCGACTTATTTTCACATATCCTGTGAATTGTCGTTTAAATTCCTAAATTTCTTCATAGGAGATTTTTATTCTTCTAGTGTATATCTTGCGTACATCACAGCATTAGTGGCTCCACAGTCAGGTGTTTTTTCTGTTTTGTGGTTTCTGGTCGTGCGGAGTGGCCGCACTGTCTGAGGTTCCATGTCACGGATTGCGAGGCCCTTCCTGTCGGGGTTGGGTTGTTTGGGGGAGTAGACCAAATAGCGAGGTCATCGGTCTCATTGGATTAGGGAAGGACGGGGAAGGAAGTCGGCCGCGCCCTCTCAAAGGAACCATCCCGGCATCTGCCTCGAGCGATTTAGAGAAATAACGGGAAACCTAAATCAGGATGGCCGGACGCGGGATTGAACCGTCGCCTTCCAGAACCTCCTGCCGGAGGTTCGAGTCTTTTCTCGGGAATGGGTGTGTGTATTGCTCTTAGCATAAGTTCGTTTAAGCATTTAAGCAGTGCGTAAGTCTAGGGACCGATGACCTCAGCAGTTTGGTCCCTTAAGAATTCACACACAGTTGAACATTTTCTGTTGAGCCTGTTTATAATTTCCGAGTTATTCCACATTGCTTTGGCTCTGTTTTATGAGACCTCATACGGCTTTTATACACAGTACAGTATAGATAGGTTCTGTACTAGTTGTGTGTAGACACAAGGGCAATTGGCTGCTGTCGGTAATCAGCTGGAAGCTGAGCTGAACACAGTCAGCGGGCTTCTGGCTACTCCTCAAATCTGCAGCGACATCGGGGCACCAGAGTCGAGGCCTGCGAAACCTCTCATGTCGCTGTAACACCCTGGTGACCTCGTTGTCGCTGCGACTTCCAATGAGTATCATCTGACTGGTCTGTCTTCGAGAGTGAGTGGAGGACAATGGTGGATTCGCATGCCTCTGGCCACACAGCTGACTCTTACATCTTAACAACGGGTACGAGTTGCTACCCAGTGGTGATAACACTTCTCACCCTACATGGGACGCTTCACCTTTTGGAGTAGTGGCCGATTTTCCTACTCAGTCTAGACAAGAGACAGGTAAGCTATTCGTTGGGAGCTCCAACGTTAGGCGGGTGATGGAGCCC
This sequence comes from Schistocerca americana, assembly GCF_021461395.2. Lineage (NCBI taxonomy): Eukaryota > Metazoa > Arthropoda > Insecta > Orthoptera > Acrididae > Schistocerca > Schistocerca americana. Next base: position 41,050,686 of record NC_060120.1, read on the forward strand.
CTCAGGCAAATAGCATTCACGGGTGAAAGAATACCAGTGTGCACTTGGAACATTTGCCAGCGGTCTCGACTGGGATGTGGAAGCGGATCTGCCAGCGGCTGTCTGGTGGCTGTCGAGCACACTGGCTGCAACCGGCTGCAAATCTGGCTCATGTCAGCACAAATTACGGCTGCTGCTTCCATCCTGAGGTCACCCACAGATGCTACAAGCAGATGGGTGATCTGGTGTAGACAGCCAGAGGGGTGTAGGATAAGCTCACTATTTGTAATATTGCACCCAGATTGGATCGCAGTCCTCTGGTTTGGAACAGATTGTCTAAACCAGAAGCTCAGATGATTTTGTGACTGTATGGGACAAGAATTTCTTGATCTCCGATATCGGCTGGATAGTTGTACGGTTTCTCTTTAAACCTTTCGTGAGCCGTGGGAAACATGCTTCCCACTACAATTAACTCGCTCCTAGGCCCGTGGGATTCACAGTCCCCACCTCTGTACGGTGCTACCACCTAGAGAACAGTATAAAAAGCTGGCCGGTGTGGCCGTGCGGTTAAAGGCGCTTCAGTCTGGAACCGCATGACCGCTACGGTCGCAGGTTCGAATCCTGCCTCGGGAATGGATGTGTGTGATGTCCTTAGGTTAGTTAGGTTTAATTAGTTCTAAGTTCTAGGCGACTGATGACCTCTGAAGTTAAGTCGCATAGTGCTCAGAGCCATTTGAACCATTTTGAACAATATAAAGTACTACTTCCAATCGGAAGTCCCAGCCATTTTTTCTGTACCTTCGCGCAGAGGCATTGTATTGCTGAGTGTTGCTCTGTAGAGGAGCCTTTCAGTGGTGTTTGCGTGACATTTTGCGATTTTTTCCTCAAAGCTATAGTATTTAACCAAATTTATGAAGGAAAACGTAAAATTGGAACGAGCAGAACTCCAGTTTGAAACAAAAGGAGCCATTTCTGCAGTGAAATGGATGCTAACCGTCCAGACACTTTCCTGTCCTCAGTTCATGACCCATGAGAAACGGCCACAGTGAGAAGGAAAAACAAGGATCGTATTAGTACAGAGATGTTGTGTCAGAATACAACAAAATAATGGGTGGTGTCGATAGGTTTGATCAATTAGGAGAAAGGTATGCTATTGGCAGACGTTCTGTAAAATGGTGGCACAGAATATTTTATGTCCTGGTGGATGTTGCTGCAGTGAACAGTTTTATCCTGTGGAAAATAAGTAAAAGAGAAAGTGGACAGTATGATCAGCTCACATACAGGATCCATCTAGCCAGACAATTGATCGCTGGCTTCTCATCCCAAAAAAGGCCTGGACAAAAACCTGTCCTTCTGGCAAAAAGGGGTAAAGTACCTGAAGATTTTCGTCATGTAGCTGTAGGGGAGCATCAACACATTTTAGGAGAAACTTACTGGACGTGCCGTCATTGTAGTACCAATGGTGCGGAAAAGAGCACTCGCTGTGTTTGTACATTTTGTCAGATACCACTTTGCATAGACCCATGTTTCAGAAAACTTTCATGGCAAGTAATTGTGAACAATCATTGTAACAAGAGAATTAAATTTATCAAATAAATATGACATATATTGAAAAAGTTGTTTTTGTCAGTTAACTCCAAGGAAGGGCAGTGGGAAGAATACTTCCCACCTTGTTGTGTGACCTCACTTTCACAGTTGGAGCAAATTTGATATTCTGTATGATAAATATACCTATCTGTTTACTACTATCTGCTCTCCATTCATTAAAAACACTACTCAATAATTTTGCCCACGAAAGGGTTAATAGGTCAGGTTTGCACCACAATCAGGTAGTCGCTAGAAGGGTAGCAGAGTACGTACAGCATGCACCGGAAGGTTTCTTAGGTTAGAGGAACTTCCCATGGGCATCAGAGGTAAATTTCCAGTCGAAGTCGAGACACATCATTTTCTCAAATAATGTTCGTTCCCACGAATAGAAAACAGAGAAGGCTAATATGATATTAGTAAACTACATGAGGGTCCTTCGTAAGGTCCCAGATTTAGTATCGCTTATTGAAGGTTGCAATACAGATAATAAGAGGAACAGAAAGTTGGCTGAAACCGGAAGTGAGTAGCAAAAAAATTCTAAATACAGTTTGGAATATTCATTGTAAGGATATGTTAGTAGCCAAAGATTACATCACTGCTATTGCAGTAATGAATTCGACAATATCTAGCGAGGCTATCACAAATTTCGAATGTGATTTAATCCGGGTGATATGAAGCGTTAATTGTGCATGATTGATGATAATCGGATGCTTTTATAGACGGCCAGTGCCAGGAGCTGTGAGAGATTGCAGGTAACTCTCACCTCTGATATGGTGTTGCTGCATGATATTCTTAGGGAAGTTGATGTTTATTACTTGCTTGCTATACCTGGATACCATCTGACTTCATTCATATGATAAAATGGTTAGCAGTAGTTAACACTCTCAATTCTTTGAATAATTATGTTTTTATTCCATGAACCGGTTTTCGAACCTTTTCAGGTTCATCTTCAGATGGTTTCAGGAAGTTACATCATCACTGGTAGCATAAGGCTGGGTGCTGGCTCTATGGCAGAAAGATGGGTCACACTTTAATGTATCGCCATGACTATAGCTTATCTGTTGATATGGGTGTAAATTTAGTTTTTACTTACTGTGACAGTATAGGCGGCTTTTTTCGGTTACTGTCCATCTGTCTGCCTCCATTTTGATGTCCAGTAGTTATATCAGTACACACACTTCCACACAAACTATATTAATTTACACTTTGACAGCGAGGCTTTTCCAGCATCCAGCATTCGCTTTACAACCGTTGCTTGTAACAAAGATCTTGACAGAAAGATATGGCATAGGCCTACTATGTACAGAGATGTAATTTGTTGTTCTTTACATGTATTTAAGCCGATATAAGGGCAAGTATTTTAATCAGGATGGCGATAACATGAGAGCACAAGATAAAATAAATAAATAAATTACTACAAGAACAAACTTCAGGTGATCTGATATTTTATTTCTAATTGTATATTACAGGGAATTCATAGCAATTTTTTTATCGTGTTTGGCATTAACATGAATATCCAGGAATCAATAATACAGAGTTATTGTATCTGCAGTGAGATGCAGATGTCTGTATGACTAGGACCTTTAATTGCAATATTTATCTACACAAATACAGCCCCTGACTACCTTCTGGTCTTACGTAAAATCAATAAGCTGTTCGAAATCATGTATTCAGTCACTCAGTGATCATGATGACACCGAATAGGGAAAATGACAGAGAGAAGCGCAAAATACTGAATTACGTCTTTCGAAACTGTTTCACCGCAGTAGATCGTAACATGATGCCTCATCTCAATGATCGTACGAACTTCGTAATGGTAGATATTGAGATAACTGATAGCGCAATAGAAAGAAAAAACTGAAATCGCTTTGTAGCCGAAAGAAATCAGGGCCAGTTGAGATACCAGTAAGATTTCATAGAGATATTAACAAAGAATTGCTGCACTTCTAGCAGCAATTACCACAGGTCGTTGGTACAACGAAAGGTACCTAGCGACTGGTAAAAAGCGCAGGTCATTCCCTTTTCCAAAAACAATCGTAAGACAGGTATACATAATTATAGACGTACATCGTTGACGTCAATGTGTTTTAGAATTATGGAACAAGTTTACACTCCAGTGTTTTGACACTTCGGAGAACGAAAATCTATGTAACAAAATCATCATGGATTCTGCACTCAAAGATATTGCGAAACTTGCCTCGTTCTGTTCCTCCATGACATCCATAGCACTGCAGACATCGACGCTTAGAACGATATCGTGTTTCTCGACTTCAGAAAGACATTTGACACCGTTCCGCGCCGCCATTTAGTGAAAAAATACGAGCTTACCGACTGTCGCAATAGACTCTCCACTGGATTCAAGACTTCCTAGTACACAGAATTCAGCACTCCGCTCTCAGTGAAACAAAATCGACAGATGTAAAGGCAACTTTAGGAATACTCAAAGGGAGTGTGACAGGACTGTTACTGTTTACAATGTGGATAAATGATCTACACTCCTGGAAATGGAAAAAAGAACACATTGACACCGGTGTGTCAGACCCACCATACTTGCTCCGGACACTGCGAGAGGGCTGTACAAGCAATGATCACACGCACGGCACAGCGGACACACCAGGAACCGCGGTGTTGGCCGTCGAATGGCGCTAGCTGCGAAGCATTTGTGCACCGCCGCCGTCAGTGTCAGCCAGTTTGCCGTGGCATACGGAGCTCCATCGCAGTCTTTAACACTGGTAGCATGCTGCGACAGCGTGGACGTGAACCGTATGTGCAGTTGACGGACTTTGAGCGAGGGCGTATAGTGGGCATGCGGGAGGCCGGGTGGACGTACCGCCGAATTGCTCAACACGTGGGGCGTGAGGTCTCCACAGTACATCGATGTTGTCGCCAGTGGTCGGCGGAAGGTGCACGTGCCCGTCGACCTGGGACCGGACCGCAGCGACGCACGGATGCACGCCAAGACCGTAGGATCCTACGCAGTGCCGTAGGGGACCGCACCGCCACTTCCCAGCAAATTAGGGACACTGTTGCTCCTGGGGTATCGGCGAGGACCATTCGCAACCGTCTCCATGAAGCTGGGCTACGGTCCCGCACACCGTTAGGCCGTCTTCCGCTCACGCCCCAACATCGTGCAGCCCGCCTCCAGTGGTGTCGCGACAGGTGTGAATGGAGGGACGAATGGAGACGTGTCGTCTTCAGCGATGAGAGTCGCTTCTGCCTTGGTGCCAATGATGGTCGTATGCGTGTTTGGCGCCGTGCAGGTGAGCGCCACAATCAGGACTGCATACGACCGAGGCACACAGGGCCAACACCCGGCATCATGGTGTGGGGAGCGATCTCCTACACTGGCCGTACACCACTGGTGATCGTCGAGGGGACACTGAATAGTGCACGGTACATCCAAACCGTCATCGAACCCATCGTTCTACCATTCCTAGACCGGCAAGGGAACTTGCTGTTCCAACAGGACAATGCACGTCCGCATGTATCCCGTGCCCCCCAACGTGCTCTAGAAGGTGTAAGTCAACTACCCTGGCCAGCAAGATCTCCGGATCTGTCCCCCATTGAGCATGTTTGGGACTGGATGAAGCGTCGTCTCACGCGGTCTGCACGTCCAGCACGAACGCTGGTCCAACTGAGGCGCCAGGTGGAAACGGCATGGCAAGCCGTTCCACAGGACTACATCCAGCATCTCTACGATCGTCTCCATGGGAGAATAGCAGCCTGCATTGCTGCGAAAGGTGGATATACACTGTACTAGTGCCGACATTGTGCATGCTCTGTTGCCTGTGTCTATGTGCCTGTGGTTCTGTCAGTGTGATCATGTGATGTATCTGACCCCAGGAATGTGTCAATAAAGTTTCCCCTTCCTGGGACAATGAATTCACGGTGTTCTTATTTCAATTTCCAGGAGTGTAGTAGGAAGCGTCGGAATCTCTTTAAGGCTGATACGAGATGATGCGATTTTCTATTAGAAGTAGGCAACGCCAGAAGACAGTGACGATTTGCGGAAGGACCTAAAGAGGATTGTTGAATGGTGGATGGGCTGGCAGTTGACCCAGAACGTAAGAAAGTCAAACTTATTACACATACCTAGAAAAAAAAAAATAGAATACTGTATAACTAGACGATGACGACTAGTTGCTGGAAACACTAACCACGGTAAAACATCTAGGAGAATCTATTAGGAGCGACCTTAAGTGGAATGACCACATGAAACAAACAGTAGGAAAAGCAGAAGCGAGACTCCAATTCGCAGGATGAATCTTTAGGAAATGTAATTCAGTCACTAAAAAAGTCGCTCACAAGGCACTTTTCAGATCGATTCTTGAGCCTTGTTCGTCAGTCTGAGAGCGTTTCGTTTCGTCACGAGATGGTTTAGTCGCACGGGAGTGTTAACAGATGCTCAGCAAACTCGAATGGCAGGCGCTACAAGAGAGGTTTACTATTGAGATTTCGAGAGAGTACTTCCGAAGAGGAGTCGGGTAATTTATTACTTCTTCCCATGTACGAGATGCGACAATAAAGTAATGAGACTGATTTTCTTTGCAAGATGTGGTAACCCAGCAGGCTTGCTTAGGCACAATATCTTTGTCCTTGGTCTATAAGTTCTAGTTCACAAGCGGCACATCGATGCAACTGTTCAGTCGTGAGTTGTGCTGCAATAGGTTAACACGTGTTTGTGGCTCTCGTCACAGAAATGGAACCGCATAATATTTCGCAGTGGTATGCCATTTCTTTTTGAGTTAAATTGGGTGAAAACTCGACGACAACCTATGGTAAGCTTCAGAAGGCTTTCGGAGAGGAGGATATGTCAATAGCTCAAGTTTTTCGTTGGCATAAAATGTTTAGAAAGAATGTTGAAGATGAAGACTGCAGTGGACGACCATCAACCTCACGAACGGATGTCAACTTGGCCAGGGTGCGTGAACTCGTACGATCTGATCGAAGATTGTCCGTGAAAATGATTGCACAAGAACTGAACATCAATCGAGAAACGGTTCGTCTAATAATAACTTCTTGGTATGAGAAAGATTTGTGCAAAAATGTTCCCCAAAAATCTCACACCACAACAGAGAGAAACACGGAAAAATGTGGCAGCCGATCTGTTAGAGCAAACGGAATTCAATCCAGAATTGTTGAACCATGTTATCACTGGTGATGAAAGTTGTTTTTTTCAGTACGATCCAGAGACAAAACGCCAAAGTTCGCTGATGTGTTGGCAAATGTGCCAACACCTTGTAGATAGAGGAGGCCGAAATGCACGCCATCTAACGCAGACGGGCGTGAATTCTGGAACAGGATAAGTGGTGAATTCTAATAAGAAAAGCATGCAGCTCCTCGAATACTTATCTTTTAATTCCTTCATGTGAGTACAGCATTCTGGATGAGACATTTCATACGATAACTATCAAACTATGTAAGGCTAATGGCGCCTTGCTAGGTCGTAGCCATGGACTTAGCTGAAGGCTATTCTAACTGTCTCTCGGCAAATGAGAGAAAGGCTTCGTCAGTGTAGTCGCTAGCAAAGTCGTCGTACAACTGGGGCGAGTGCTATTCCGTAACTCGAGACCTGCCTTGTGGTGGCGCTCGGTCTGCGATCTCACAGTGGCGACACGCGGGTCCGACATGTACTAAATGGACCGCGGCCGATTTAAGCTACCACCTAGCAAGTGTGGTGTCTGGCGGTGACACCACATTCGCAATGGTGTTCAAAGGGATCACCCAGACCAAAGAAAGCTCGCATGTCAAAGTCAAAAGTGAAATGCGTGCTTATGTGTTTCTTTGATTCCAAGGGAATTGTTCCTAAAGAGTGGGTGCCTCCTGGGCAAACAGTTAAGCAATATTACTACAAAGAAATTTTAGGAAGACTTCGTAAAAGAGTTCTTCGTGTCCGTGCCAACATTGCTGATAATCGGATTCTGCATCACGGTAATGCGCCATCCCATACTGCTCTGTCAGTACAGCAATTTGTAACCTCAAAACAAATTTCAGTACTACCACAGCCACCTTATTCACCAGGTATCGCTCCGTGCGACTTTTTTCTATTTCCAAGAGTCAAAACGGCGGTCAAGGGATACCATTTTCAAACAACATAAGATGTCCAAAAAGCTGTAACGAGGCTCTTGGAGGATATTAGAGAAGATGAGTTCCGGAAAAGTTACCATCAATAGCAGAAGCGGTGGAAAAAGTGTGTGCAATCAGAAGGGAACTGCTTTGAAGCATACAACACTAAATTTGACTAAAATGGTAAGCAACATTTTTTTCACATCAGTCTCATTACTTTATTGTCGCACCTGGTATCTATAGCGAAATGACCACAATGAGAAAAGTTGTCAAATTGAAAATGTTGTTAATAAAACTTCTCTATTTAAACTAGACTGAACTGCATGTGACTGCTTTAGTCATTAATAAAACTTGCATCTGACTGCGTATTTAACTGAACTGAACTTTATCTGACTGCATGAAAATATTGTTGGGAAATTAATACTCAAAATACACATCTGACTGCATCTGACTGCGTCTGTGGACTTAGCTCGTGCACTCCTTCCCGTTTAGCCGATAATAAAACATATATTCAACTCAGCCGTAGTGCAATGGCATAAAATTGTCATTCTAGATAACTTTACTCATTTTGGCCCAGTTTGTTACTTAATAAAAATTTTGTCCTCATCTGAATAATTTACCAACTGTGCAATGGCATATAGATTATTTTACTCTGATAAATGAAATTATTAGCTTTACTCATGGGAACTTTACTTTAATGTACCTTTTGGTTCAATGCAAGCACGGGATGCGGAGAACGACATAAGGTATGAGATGAAACTCTAATTTTATCTAAAAAAATGTTTATTGTTCAAACTTTTAAGGCACACGTGAAAAACTAAAAAAAACTTCTATAGCATGGATTTACGAGAAAGTTTCACAAAACGCTTATTGCATCAACAATGGGATTTCTATCTAGCTTTTAGACATTATTTAACCAAAGAAAACCTATTTTATTAATTATTCATTCTAGTTTCCCCAGGTATGTGCCGAGTTTCGCCCAATATATAGCTTATTATGTGCGTAGCGCCAATTCTTACTTTGATGCTGTCACTACCCGGCTGCCTCCTGCAGGCATCTAGCTCCGACTCGAAACACGTCTGCTGTCTCTGCGCATCTCCTCACCACTACTCAAACTTCTACCGCGAGCACCTAGCTCTGTTAGCTGTCAAAGATCTTACTACTCGAAGATGTACTACTCGTCCAACCTTGCGGTTGGGAACTATCGACATTTTTCACTGGCTCTATCCTGATCGAATCTCAGCACATACCTTTCAAAATTACTAGATGCCTACCGAAATTCTTCCTTGGAATGGGGATGGAACAAGACAGAGGGGACCAGTTAGTAGTACCAGAAGTAGCCTCTAACACAATACTTCAGGTGGCTTGCGGAGTACTGATGTAGAGGTCTAAAATAAAACAATGTACTGTAACCATTATTCAGAGAAATATCAATTAACGTAAAGATTCACGGTTATTTCGTACAGGGTAATGCTCGTGGACCTTAAGGCCAATGCAACTATGTCAGTACACGTATTACGAGAGATTTCTGACGACGGATAGTTGAGTCCCCTCCTTGTTTTACGAACCTGAACCCATGTGATTTCAGTCTTCAGAGGATGCAAAAAGATGAGAAGCGTGCATCCAATCTCTATACACTCGACGAGATAGGTGACAGTATTCAGCTTGTCTAGAATATCGAGAGTCGAAATTTCGTCAAGCGCTCTACGAAGTGTTCCTAATATGTCGGGCTGCTGTTGTTGCAGTGGGACCTCTTGCCTAGCAATCGCTGTGAGCAAAAGTAAGCGAAAATTAGTTGAGCCGCTTATCTCAGGGAACATGCGACGAGCACTGTGAGGCAGTTACTGAGGAAAGTAGCTGGTCCACACGAAGTGGCAACTCCGGGAAAATGTGTGGTCATACCTGAAATAACCTTTATCCAATAAAAGGGAAAAAATCGCAGACAAGAAATCCTTCCACATTATTTGTGCTCTACCCTTACTGTAGTAGTTTCAATTGACAGAGCAGTATAGTTTCGTAAATTTCAGAGAAGCCACTGGCGGAAGTAAGGTGGTGCAGGAGCTCGCTGGCTGGTGTACTCACCTCCTGGCACACGGAACGACACGAGCCGGTGGCTAAGGAACAGCAGGCGGACTCTGCAAAAGACATAAAAAAGCGTTACCGCTGTTACCATCACAGCTGCTTAGCTTTATGCAAAGTACAGAGACAACTTGTGGCTTTTAAAGGCTCGTATGTCGATTTGCTGAGTGAATTACTTTGAATGTGGTGAATTTACTGATGGCCTACGTGTAAGCTCAATTAGCGTCTTAATAGCTAACTGCAGCACATGAGGGTAATTCCAAATGTAAGGTCTCCCATTTTTTATAGACCTGTTCATTTCTACAATGCTTTACATCAGTTTACAGCTCGAACATTTTGCTATTTTTCGACATAATCATCAGTTCTGTCGATGAATTTTTGTAGGCGCTGTAGCAGTTTTTGTATGCCCATGTCATACCAGTTCGCCGCCATACTGTTCAGAAAGTTACGAACCTCTTCTTTCACCTCGTCGTCAGCGCTGAATCGCTTTCCGGCCTAATGTTCTTTTAACTTAGGGAACAGGTGACAGTCACAGGGCGACAATTCAGGTCTATAGTGTGGGTGGGTGACTATGTTCCACTGAAACTGTTACAGGAGAGCAACAGTTTGCCTCTGGAACCGCGCGACTTCTACGGTCGCAGGTTCGAAACCTGCCTCGGGCATGGACGTGTGTAATGTCCTTCGGCTGGTTAGGTTTAAGTAGTTCTAAGTTCTAGGGGACTGATGACCTCAGATGTTAAGTCCCACAATGCTCAGAGCCATTTGATTTGAACAGTTTGCCGAGCGATGTGGGCGCGAGCGTTGGCATGGAGAATGTGTACACCCTTGCTCAACATTCCTCTTCTTCGGTTCTGAATTGCCAGTTTGAGTTTTTTCAGAGTCTCACAGTACCTGTCAGCGTCAATTGTGGTCCCAGTGGGCATGAAGTCGACCAACAATATACCTTTCCGATCCCAAAAAACGGTTGTCATGACTTTACCGGTAGACTTTGTTTGAATTTCCGCGGCTTTTGGTGAAGAAAGATGCCGCCACTGGCGTGATTGTTGCTTGGTCTCAGGTGTAAAGTGGTATGCCCAGGTTTCACGCCCGTGACAGTTGAGTCCAGAAAGTCGTCCTGTTCGGCTGCAAGGCGGTGAAGAAATGCGCGGGAAGCATCAACTCGTTGCCGCATGTTATCCTCAGTCTGCATGCGTGTCACCCATCTTGCGCACACCTTCCGGTAGTTCAATGTTTCCGTTAAACTTCTGAGAGCAGTGCTTCGGAAACCTCAGGAACCAACGTGCAGAGATCATCCAGGGTGACCCTCCGATCTTCACGCATGCTTTGTTCAACCATCAACACTGTCTCCTCAGAAACTGACGGCCGGTCTCCCGCTCTTTTGTTCGTCGTGAATTTCGGTCCGACCAGCTACAAACTCTCTACACCACTTTCGAACATTTTTGACATCCATGCACGACGCACCATACACTTCCGCCAGTTGGCGATGGATTTCAATCGCCGCAGTGTCCTTTGCGTTTAAAAACGAATAACTGTGCACAATTCGCACTTGGCAGTAACATCCAACGGTAGCTCCGTTCTCAACGGCTGCCAAGCCAAGACTGAGCGCCTCAGCGCGGCGTGCGCATGTTTACACACAGCGCGTGAACACTATTTATAACAGTGTGACCAACTGCCACACAAATAGAGTTCTGTACTGATAAAAAAAATAAAGGCGACCTTACTTTTGGGATTACCCTCGTAGATGCCTAGCGATGAACATGCACGTTACTCGCACAGAAAGGTTTGTGCACGTGGTACCACGAGAAAGTATATTTGATTACCACCAAGAACTGCTATCGAAATTATTTTACTTTTACTATTGGTTTCCATCTTATGATGAATTTTAAGTTACTGATGTTGTCGTTTGTGTGGCCATCAGCCCGAAGACTGGTTTAATGCAGATCTCTCCGCTAGTCTACCCTGTGCAAGCCTCTTCAACCCCGAATAACTACCACCTCTTGTATCCATTTCAGTCTGTTTTCATCCCTTGGTCTCCCTCTACAATTTTTAACGACTCCCTCCTCTCCCCATATTTCCCTGCATTACCAAACTGACGACTGCTTCATGCCTTAAGAAGTGCCCTATCAATCGATTCACTATTTTAGTGAAATAGCGCCGTCAATTTCAGTTTCCTCCAGTTCTTTTCGGTACATTCTCATTAGGCACTCGATTTACTCGTCTAATCATTAGCATTCTGCTATAGCACTACATTTCAAATGATTTTGTTCTCTTCTTGTCCGAACTGTTTATCATCCACGATTCACGTCCGGATAAAGCTGCACTTCACTCGAATTTCATCAGAAAAGACTTCGTAACATTTCAATGTATTGATCTGATTTTCCTGGAGACATATGAGTCTCAACTTTATCTTCGGAAAGGATAGAAGCTGAAGAAATGAATTAAAATTTGTGCCACGGCCAGGAGTTGAAACCGGGTTCAAATCCCGACCGCAGCACGAATTCTAATTTATTGCAGCAGCTCTATCCTTATCTGAAGAAACTGCAAAAAGGTGGAAATTTAAGGAGATGGGACCTGGATAAACTAAAAGAACCAGAGGTTGTACAGAGATTCAAGGAGAGCATAAGGGAGCAATTGACAGGAATGGGGGAAATAAATACAGTAGAAGAAGAATGGGTAGCTTTGAGGGATGAAGTAGTGAAGGCAGCAGAGGATCAAGTAGGTAAAAAGACGAGGGCTAGTAGGAATCCTTGGGTAACAGAAGAAATATTGAATTTAATTGTTGAAAGGAGAAAATATAAAAATGCAGTAAGTGAAACAGGCAAAAAGGAATACAAACGTCTCAAAAATGAGATCGACAGGAAGTGCAAAATGGCTAAGCAGGGATGGCTAGAGGACAAATGTAAGGATGTAGAGGCCTATCTCACTAGGGGTAAGATAGATACCGCCTACAGGAAAATTAAAGAGACCTTTGGAGATAAGAGAACGACTTGTATGAATATCAAGAGCTCAGATGGAAACCCAGTTCTAAGCAAAGGAGGGAAAGCAGAAAGGTGGAAGGAGTATATAGAGGGTCTATACAAGGGCGATGTACTTGAGGACAATATTATGGAAATGGAAGAGGATGTAGATGAAGATGAAATGGGAGATACGATACTGCGTGAAGAGTTTGACAGAGCACTGAAAGACCTGAGTCGAAACAAGGCCCCCGGAGTAGACAATATTACATTGGAACTACTGACGGCCGTGGGAGAGCCAGTCCTGACAAAACTCTACCATCTGGTGAGCAAGATGTATGAAACAGGCGAAATACCCTCAGACTTCAAGAAGAATATAATAATTCCAGTCCCAAAGAAAGCAGGTGTTGACAGATGTGAAAATTACCGAACTAACAGCTTAATAAGTCACAGCTGCAAAATACTAACACGAATTCTTTACAGACGAATGGAAAAACTAGTAGAAGCCAACCTCGGGGAAGATCAGTTTGGATTCCGTAGAAACACTGGAACACGTGAGGCAATACTGACCTTACGACTTATCTTAGAAGAAAGATTAAGGAAAGGCAAACCTACGTTTCTAGCATTTGTAGACTTAGAGAAAGCTTTTGACAATGTTGACTGGAATACTCTCTTTCAAATTCTAAAGGTGGCAGGGGTAAAATACAGGGAGCGAAAGGCTATTTACAATTTGTACAGAAACCAGATGGCAGTTATAAGAGTCGAGGGACATGAAAGGGAAGCAGTGGTTGGGAAGGGAGTAAGACAGGGTTGTAGCCTGTCCCCGATGTTGTTCAATCTGTATATTGAGCAAGCAGTAAAGGAAACAAAAGAAAAATTCGGAGTAGGTATTAAAATTCATGGAGAAGAAATAAAAACTTTGAGGTTCGCCGATGACATTGTAATTCTGTCAGAGACAGCAAAGGACTTGGAAGAGCAGTTGAATGGAATGGACAGTGTCTTGAAAGGAGGATATAAGATGAACATCAACAAAAGCAAAACAAGGATAATGGAATGTAGTCTAATTAAGTTGGGTGATGCTGAGGGAATTAGATTAGGAAATGAGGTACTTAAAGTAGTAAAGGAGTTTTGCTATTTGGGGAGCAAAATAACTGATGATGGTAGAAGTAGAGAGGATATAAAATGTAGGCTGGCAATGGCAAGGAAAGCATTTCTGAAGAAGAGAAATTTGTTAACATCCAGTATTGATTTAAGTGTCAGAAAGTCATTTCTGAAAGTATTCGTATGGAGTGTAGCCATGTATGGAAGTGAAACATGGACGATAAATAGTTTGGACAAGAAGAGAATAGAAGCTTTCGAAATGTGGTGCTACAGAAGAATGCTGAAGATTAGATGGGTAGATCACATAACTAATGAGGAAGTATTGAATAGGATTGGGGAGAAGAGAAGTTTGTGGCACAACTTGACCAGAAGAAGGGATCGGTTGGTAGGACATGTTCTGAGGCATCAAGGGATCACCAATTTAGTATTGGAGGCAGCGTGGAGGGTAAAAATCGTAGGGGGAGACCAAGAGATGAATACACTAAGGAGATTCAGAAGGATGTAGGTTGCAGTAGGTACTGGGAGATGAAAAAGCTTGCACAGGATAGAGTAGCATGGAGAGCTGCATCAAACCAGTCTCAGGACTGAAGACCACAACAACAACAACTATCCTTATTGAATTTATATTGATATTTATACGGCACCAAATTCCTTGGTTTCAGCTTTAGTACCATATAATTAACTACTGTCTACATGGCAATGTTATTATAACGCCGCCAAATTCAAGTACGATACATTATACAGTCGACAGTAAACTGTACCAATTAACCATAAAAATTTCATGTTGTAATCCAAATGTCATCGATTATGTCTCTGAAAACAACTCAAGATTTTCCAAGGATCTTCGCTCTTGAACGACTGCCGAAAGCAATAATTACTAACAACAGCACTCAGTTTTCCTCTCAAGAGATCAGCATTTCTTATGAAAGGAATTGCTTTTCACACTTTCAGCACGCACCATTTTATGTAGAAGCGAACGGACTAACAGAAAGATTTGTTCGGACGTTCAAGTCGTGTATGACGAAGCTCTCTCAGCAGTATAGTAAGGGCAACGCTTTTCTATTATTTCTTTCTCAGTAAAGAGCCATTCCATATGATGCAAAATATCAAAATGTTCAAATGTGTGCGAATTTCTAAGGGACCAAACTGCTGAGGTCATCGGTCCCTAGACCTAAATATTTCCACATGTAAATTGTTTTATAATGCTTCTTAAGCGTTCCGAGGATATCTTTGTGTCTGAAATATGTAGAAGTTCTTGGAACTTAAATCTGATGCTATGTTATTGGTGGTTCATGAAACGAACTCTATCCCGTGGTGCCTCTACAAGTTTTTCAGTAATTTTTTACCTTAGCAAGTACAGATTTAGGGGGTATATGGTAAAGCATTATTTACACCAGAAATATTTAAATAATGTTACTGATTGGCAATTATTTCTTTTTATTACAAATGATTCTGCCCTACTTCAGGTTACGTGGTAAAACAACTTTAGACGAAAGCTACAATGTTTACACAAGGAATCCCATCTCAACTCAATCTTACTAACCCCCCCCCCCCCCCCGAATATTTTCCATTATGCATTCAGTTAACGGTGGTCACCAGGTCACCATCTCAACTGGCCCTCACTACCTACAGCAGTATTCGGCATATGTTCAGTTAACTTTGGCAATTCCAACGTACTTCACATGACGTGGATTACCAAGGAGGGCGGCCATTCTTGATGCCCACCCCCCAAAAAATTAAAAGAAAGCAAACTTCATAAATTGTTGTGGACTTAGATTAACAACATACTTTTTCAGTAAGTAAGGTCTAGTACCGTAAAATATCTTTTAACGGACACTTAGCAATACCAACGCACTTTCAATAAAGCGCTCTAACGAGGGGGGTACTTTACGACGAAGCTAAATGTTTTTAAATACAAATTTCGCTAACTTTCGTTGACTTTTACTCAGAACATATATTGCAAAATCATACTGATATGTAAGCTGGTTCCTGAACCTGAAAATATTGAAAGTGGCATTTAATGTGAAAAGTGACCTACTAGTAAAACTTAAATTTTTGTGTTGGCTTTACCTGAAAAATTAAAGACATTTATGGAATCTGATACATGACTTTATTAAAGCCAAAAAATAAGGAGGGCGTTGAGTTAATACTGTAACACATTCTTCTATCTGCTAATTTCGGTTGAGAAAATGTGGAATTTGTTGTGCGACGTCGTGAAATAGTCGCGCTTCCGTCCCCATAGGATGACGAAGTTCGGGTAGATTAGATCAGATTCGATTAGATTAATACTTGTTCGATAGATCATGAATACGACACTTCGTAATGATGTGGAACGTGTCAGGTTAATAAAAGATGTCTGTACACGATATTACATTACACAAAATAATGCATGACACTAATGTTTAAGGATTTTTTTCCCTTAATTTGTATCTAAAAATTCAGATGGCGGGGCAACACACAGCCTTTAGAATGGCATCTGTAACCAAGGTGCGTTCCAAGCAGAAAGGTACCAGTGAGTTTCTTTTGGCGGAAAACTCAGATATTCACAGACGCTTGCAGAATATCTACGGAAACATGCCAATGAACGAAAGCTTGGTGAGTCCGTCATTATCGCAAGAATATCGCGCAAACGTTTCCTATCTCTCACCTTCCGGTCGGCCGCACACAACTGTGATTCCTGCAACATTGGGACGTGATGACACTCTCATTTCAGATTATCGACGGAGCGCAATCAACCACATAGCTACTTATCTGGAAGTATTTGTAAGTAGCCCTGACACATTCATCTACCATTTGGGGTACTCAAAAGAGTATATCCGCTGGATTCCTCATCACCTAACAAAGGATCACGAAAATCGACGAAGGCGTATCTGTGCGGAATACAAGGCTGATCGTGCCAATTTTCTGTTGAACATAGTCACAGGCGATGAACTTCAGCCCTGCATTGCTTTAGACGATGTGTACGACTAGAATCAACAGTTATGTAGCTGCCGTATTGTTTGTTATTGCCTAGCTTATTGGATGATTTAATCAACGGCTTAAGCTCAGAATTATACTTCAAGCAATAAAGGAAATTCCTATTGAACCTCCGACGGTTCTCTGTGATTTATTGCATAATTTGGTAAACCATACAGTTGCTGACGTCATTCGTTCCTAAATGTTGGAAACTAGTATCTATAAAAAGTAATAATTGCCAATCAGTATCATCAACTATCATTTTCTAGTGTAGAGGATGGATTAACTTATTCCGTCTAGATTGGTGCTTACTAAGGTGAAAAATTACTGAAAAAGAAGTGAAAACATTTGGCGATGACAGTACGTTTTAAGAACTACCAATAACAAAGCATCAGACTGAAATTCTAAACTCCTTTACGTATTTTGGATATGGAGGTACCAAGCATCATAGAAAAATTTCGATGAGGAAATACTTCATTCACTCTGTGGTCCTGATGGGCTAGTGTATGTCGACGAGGATAAAGGAGAATTACTGGCGACATCGTTAGAATCACAATTCCGTGACAGGCAGGAAGAAATAATAAACGGACGAGTGGCTCAATTGAGGCAAGAGAGGCCAGATACGGAATTTACCCCTGTTTCCGATCGACTTGTGTGTGCCTACATCAGACGCTTTGGGAATAATAAATTCCCCGGTCCTGACAAGGTCCGTATCCCATACCTGAAACACCTGCCTCCTAACGCAGTCACCTACCTCACCACACTACACAACCAGTACCTTCCCCTAACCTACTTCCCAAAAGCCTGGAAAACTGCTCAGGTTGTAACCATACTTAAACCAATAAGAATCTTGTCCTTTCACAAAGCTGTCGACCCATCCCACTCCTGTGCTTTATAGGGAAAGTGTTAGAGTGCCTAACTGGATTCCTACGAGGCAATAACACAATCAGCCCTCAGCAGTTTGGATTCCGCCCTGGACACAGCACCATCCATCGATCCCTGCTTCTGGTGGAGCACATATGCAGGGCGAGAGACCGGAAACACAGCACAGGAGCAGTTTTTCTCGGTATCGAGAAAGCATTCGACAAAGTCTGGCAAGATTGCTTAATATACAAATTATCCCAGGTAGACATTGCAGGACATATCATCAGCGCGATTCACTCGTTTCTGACAGGGAGGCAATACCGCGTCAGATGTGGGAAACATGTATGCATGATCACGGACGCCGTAGCAGGAGTTCCGCGGGGCTCAGTTCTTGGTCCCATATTATACTCGCTAAACACCAATGACGTGCCAAAGTTGGCAGGTGGTGAGATAGCGGTGTGTGCCGATGACACGGCTGTTTGCAGGAGTAGCAGCAACCTCAATCTCACAGCAAGAAAGCTACAAGAGCACTTGGACAAAATCGTGAAATGGTGCAACATTTGGAAAATGAAGATCAATCCTGAGAAGTCCGTAGCAGTTATGTTCACGAGGAAGTTGACTCCTCCAAACAGACGGATTTCTGTAGCCGACAAAGAAATAGAATGGAGCAACTCATATAGTACTGGAGCTACATATCATGGCATTGTCCTATACAAACGCCTAACCTTCGCAAAGCAGATAGACAGATCCAGAAGCAGAGGTTGTACTGCTTTTATCCAACTGCACCCACTCCTAAAAAGTGGAGGACTTAGCATAGAAACGAAACTAAGACTGTACAGGTCTGTTATCCTCCGAAGTATTCTACACTCCTGGAAATTGAAATAAGAACACCGTGAATTCATTGTCCCAGGAAGGGGAAACTTTATTGACACATTCCTGGGGTCAGATACATCACATGATCACACTGACAGAACGACAGGCACATAGACACAGGCAACAGAGCATGCACAATGTCGGCACTAGTACGGTGTATATCCACCTTTCGCAGCAATGCAGGCTGCTATTCTCCCATGGAGACGATCGTAGAGATGCTGGATGTAGTCCTGTGGAACGGCTTGCCATGCCATTTCCACCTGGCGCCTCAGTTGGACCAGCGTTCGTGCTGGACGTGCAGACCGCGTGAGACGACGCTTCATCCAGTCCCAAACATGCTCAATGGGGGACAGATCCGGAGATCTTGCTGGCCAGGGTAGTTGACTTACACCTTCTAGAGCACGTTGGGTGGCACGGGATACATGCGGACGTGCATTGTCCTGTTGGAACAGCAAGTTCCCTTGCCGGTCTAGGAATGGTAGAATGATGGGTTCGATGACGGTTTGGATGTACCGTGCACTATTCAGTGTCCCCTCGACGATCACCAGTGGTGTACGGCCAGTGTAGGAGATCGCTCCCCACACCATGATGCCGGGTGTTGGCCCTGTGTGCCTCGGTCGTATGCAGTCCTGATTGTGGCGCTCACCTGCACGGCGCCAAACACGCATACGACCATCATTGGCACCAAGGCAGAAGCGACTCTCATCGCTGAAGACGACACGTCTCCATTCGTCCCTCCATTCACGCCTGTCGCGACACCGCTGGAGGCGGGCTGCACGATGTTGGGGCGTGAGCGGAAGACGGCCTAACGGTGTGCGGGACCGTAGCCCAGCTTCATGGAGACGGTTGCGAATGGTCCTCGCCGATACCCCAGGAGCAACAGTGTCCCTAATTTGCTGGGAAGTGGCGGTGCGGTCCCCTACGGCACTGCGTAGGATCCTACGGTCTTGGCGTGCATCCGTGCGTCGCTGCGGTCCGGTCCCAGGTCGACGGGCACGTGCACCTTCCGCCGACAACTGGCGACAACATCGATGTACTGTGGAGACCTCACGCCCCACGTGTTGAGCAATTCGGTGGTACGTCCACCTGGCCTCCCGCATGCCCACTATACGCCCTCGTTCAAAGTCCGTCAACTGCACATACGGTTCACGTCCACGCTGTCGCGGCATGCTACCAGTGTTAAAGACTGCGATGGAGCTCCGTATGCCACGGCAAACTGGCTGACACTGACGGCGGCGGTGCACAAATGCTGCGCAGCTAGCGCCATTCGACGGCCAACACCGCGGTTCCTGGTGTGTCCGCTGTGCCGTGCGTGTGATCATTGCTTGTACAGCCCTCTCGCAGTGTCCGGAGCAAGTATGGTGGGTCTGACACACCGGTGTCAATGTGTTCTTTTTTCCATTTCCAGGAGTGTATATGGATCGGAAGGCTGGTCTTCGGCAGGAGACCGACATGTACAACTAATTCAGAGACTCCAAAACAGAATCCTCCGGGTCATCGCCGATGCAGACAGACATTAAAAACCTTTTAGAAGAACCATCAGTCTTCACTTACATTAAAAGAAACTCAGAAAAACTCTATGAAAAGACACCTACTTCGACCCACCAACTAATTCACCATCTGATGCTTCGCCGGCCGGGGTCGCCGAGCGGTTCTAGGCACTTCAGTCTGGAACAGCGTGACCGCTATGGTCGCAGATTCGAATCCTGCCTCGGGCATGGATGTGTGTGATGTTCTTAGGTTAGTTAGGTTTAAGTAGTTCTGAGTTCTAGGGGACTGATGATCTCAGAAGTTAAGTCCCATAGTGCTCAGGGCCATTTGAACCATTTGGAACTTGATGCTTCAGACAAGCGACCAATCTCAACATTAACCAGAGAATTTAGGAGATAACGGTTACAGACAAAACAGTCATACATGCAAACATGATTTAGATAAACTACAAAAGCTATTCTTCTAAATCTCATTCAGCCATACTAGAAGTCAGCCGGGGAAAGAGCCCTGAAGTCCTTCAGTGCAACAAAGATAGATAGGCAAACACCCTTGCACTTCAGTATCGCTTTTAATTGTCAATTCGTGCTGGAGTCGGCACAGATAAATTATTATCTTATTTTAAAGTCTTAACACAATAAGTGAAGTCTTAAATTTACGAAATGTGTGTACGTCATGCTGCAGCGTGACCCTCGATGCACAAATTGTCTAGACTATGTTAATTCAATATTTTATAGTGATACCATTTAGAGGCCTCCAACAGCCTTTACAAATAATTTCAAACATTTTCGAAACCCTTACTCGCTATCAACCACCTCAAAATTATGAAGAGTTACACATCTATCGCTTACTACATCTTCTCTCTTCATGTAATGGAGGTTCGGCTTCAGGCATGACGTATTACTTTTCACTTCTTTACCCCAAAGTATATTTGTAACACATTTTGCAGACAGTATCACTGTGTACCACAGAAAGTAAATGAAAAATTATATCATTGTACAACACACTGTTACGGATATATGACGTCATATACGTTGAGATGCTTGAAAACTAGTTTTTCTTAATATGGGACGCAAATTACTGACATTATACTCAGCGAATGTTTAACAAGGAGATTACTTTGTGACTTCAAACGGGCTTTAAAAATAATCTCAATTGTTTCCTAATTTTTTTCTTTGGTTTATGGGTGAATATCCTAAAAGTAAATCAGACAAATGGAAATACACTGTATGCCCATCCTTTTAGAGATCGTTGCGGGACTCGGCTCTTCGAAAGAGGATGTCAAATTAAACACCTTTAGCCGTCAATTTTCAACCTTATTTTATTTGCCAACCAGTTTCAGGGTTTACTACTCCATCTTCAGGCCCCTGACCGACGTGTAGGAAGAATCTACATCACTTGTGATCAGGTGATGGTTAAAGCGATCACTGTAGCAAATATGTATTAATACCGGTATTGCTGGCCTCTGTTTTGATCACAAGCGAGATAGATTCTTCCTACATGTCGGTCAGGGGCCTGAAGATTGCGTAGTGAAGCGCTGAAACTGGCTGCCAAATAATATAAGGTTGAAAATTGACGGCCTGAAAGGTGTTTTATTGAACATCCCCTATATGGAAATACTGTTTTGCACCTTCAACGATAAATTTATTACATGTCTGACATCAAATTTTTAATAAATTATCTCTTTTATAAGGGAATTAGACGTCTGAGTCTGTCTTATATATGGGAGTGGAGTGTTAACGGTCAGTTACTAAGATGTCATATAATTCACATACGCAGTTAGCATTTGAACAGTGTCTTCCGTGCCTACCAGGTTTGAAAGGCAATCATTGCTGAGATCTCATATGCGTGATTAGCTAAACCGATCGGAAAAGCCAGTAGTCAACAGTCTATTTATATCAGAACAATGTGGGGCCATGACAAAGCGCTACACTGAATAGAGACGCAGAGTCCCCACAGTGATACCTCAAAAGCAGCTCCGGTTAATACACTGTCAGGAGACTGTCACGCAGCACACTTTACAAGCCGGTCGGGTCTCGGGTGGTGAAAAGAGAACCGGTCTCACAAGCAGAGAGAAATCGTTACGCAAGATCTTTGTGGTCACTTCCGCAGCCCGATTCTCTATATTAAATATCAGCGCAGTGTTTGTGGCTAGGAGGTAAGCATTTCATTACTGAATTTTAGCTCCAGCTTGTAACGGAACGTATTAAAGGCTTTACTTTACCGAAGTATGCGATACCCTCCAAATTCAACCAGTTTAACGAGTATTTATGATTATAGAAAAGTTATTGTGTATGTTAACAATGATTGCATAACATGTCTCCATAAACAGTCAACCCATTAAATTATACTGAATAATTGACCCACACAAAAGTTAATATCACTTGATCACTGATACAGCAAATGTCATCTTGTAAAAACACGAAGTTCATCTTAAATAATTAATATGAAGTACGAAAAATAGTGGCCAACTTAGGTATTTTGGATCTCCTTAAATAAAAATCACCCAGTGAAACCTATTTGTTCACTAGGAGCATTTTCACTCAGTATTCACGTAATCAATCCTATTTTAGACGAAAACCAATGCAATTCTTAATAATTCATGTTATTTACTTATTTATGCAAATTAGAGAAGTCAGTTGACAAACTTCTAAAAAACGGCCTTTTTGTAACAAAGAATTATTCTGTCAAGTCAACAAATCTGTCTGTCATTTGAATAACCTGTTAAATTATGTCACTCGATATAAATTAATAACTTTTCTGCACAAATTACGATAACAGATGTACATGTGACTTATAAACTATATCTCTTTTTAGTAGTTCTTTGACAATGTTATAAATACCAGCAGCAAGAAGGGTCGGGGGCGCACTCGGAATGTCTCTTTGATTAAGTGTGTTTGTGTGTTATTGTTTGAGGTGGATAAACAATGCAAAGAACATGTAAAGGAAGTACTACTTTGTGTTGTGTCATGGTCTTTGGTGGACAGTGGGATTAAGATGGCCACCAGAGTAATAAATATTTGAAGTTTACATATTTGTTGGTTTCGATCGTTCTTTATCATCAAAAGCACATAAAAAACACGGGACCTCATGTTTTTAACCCTAGACAACCAGATTTAGAGCCAGCATCAGCATCGAGACACAGCAGCGATCCAGCAAGCAGCAGCGATTACCACAATGCATTTTAATGGCGCCAACCTAACATCAAGTGCGAACAAGCTCCGTAAGTGGGAGTGAAATAGTGCGATTATAGTAATTAGCAATATCTACGACTAGGCGACCATTACAAGCTTCACCCAACTAAAACGACTGTCCTTCGTGTATCCATGCGAACTGCTGTCACCTACACAGTCTCATCACCTGCCATAACTAAATGAATTAATGAAAATTTTAGATCTCATTTTTGTAAGTTCTGGTTGAAATGGTTCAAATGGCTCTAAGCACTATGGGACTTAACATAGGAGGTCATCAGTCCCCTAAACTTAGAACTACTTAAACCTAACTAACCTAACGCCATCACACACATCCATGCCCGAGGGAGGATTCGAACCTGCGACCACAGCAGCAGTGCCGCTCCGGACTGAAGTCTAAGTTCTGACCTGCTCACGAAGTGAGAGCAGCGAAATTGATTCCATGTAAGTCGTATGCTATTTTTTATCCATTTCTTTTTATATCTACCTCGATGTTACGTAATGAACAGAAAAATTTCATAGTTTCCAAAATGGTTCAAATGGCTCTGAGCACTATGGGACTTAACTTCTGAGGTCATCAGTCCCATAGACTGAGAACTACTTAAACCTAACTAACCTAAGGACATCAGACACATCCATGCCCGAGGCAGGATTCGAACCTGCGACCGTAGCAGTCGCACGGTTCCGGACTGCGCGCCTAGAACCGCGAGACCACCGCGGCCGGCCGAAAATCTGGTACACAGTAGTTTCCACTGCATCACTTTCGCCTCCAGAGAAACTGCTGCTCCAAAATCCTATTCAACGCGCTGCGGGAAAAAAGTGAGTCCATTTTTTTTACGCATGGTAATAGTTGCTGAAGAGTGCCAGGTACCACCAATGCACTCTTTGTCCAGGTAGTGCTAGATGTTCAGTAAGACGTGGGCGGAAAAAATGCAACACCCTCAGGGATTGCTCAGTGGCACCAGAGTATAATATCTACATCTACATCTACGTGATTACTCTGCTATTCACAATAAAGCGCCTGGCAGAGGGTTCAGTGAACCACCTTCATGCTGTCTCTCTACCGTTCCACTCTCGAACGGCACGCGGGAAGAACGAGCACCTAAATTTTTCCTTGCGAGGCCTGATTTCTCTTATTTTATCGTGATGATCATTTATGCCTATGTAGGTGGGTGCCAACAGAATGTGTTTGCAATCGGAGGAGAAAACTTTGTTTTAATGATTGCCACTCCAATTCACGTATCATGTCTGTGACAGTCCCACCTGATGCGGATCCCACACCGCATAGCAACACTCCAGAATTGGGTGGACAAGCGTAGCGTGAGCAGTCTCTTTGGTAGACCTGTTCCACCTTCTACGTGTTCTGCCAATGAATCGAAGTCTTTGGTTTGCTCTACCCACAATATTATCTATGTGATCGTTCCAATTTACGTTATTTGTAATTGTAATTCCTAAGTATTTAGTTGAATTTACAGCCCTCAGATTTGTGTGTGACTTATCGCGTAATCGAAATTTAGCTGATTTCTTTCAGTACTCATGTGAATAATTTCGCACTTATCTTTATTCAGGGTCAATTGCCACTTTTTACACCATACAGATATCTAAATCATTTTGCAAGTCGTTTTGATCATTTGATGACTTTACAAGACGGCTTATGACAGCATCAACTGCAAACAATCGAAGACGGCTACTGAGATTGTCTCCTATGTCGTTAATATAGATCAGGAACAATAGAGGGTCTATAACACTTCCTTGGGGAACGCTGGATATTACTTCGATGACTTTCCGTCTATTACTACGAACTGTGACCTTTCTGACAGGAAATCACGAATCTAGTCGCACGACTGAGGCGATATTCCGTAGGCACGCAGTTTGGTTAGAAGACGCTTGTGAGGAACGGTGTCGAAAGCCTCCTGTAAATCTAAAAATATGGAATCAATTTGACATCCCCTGTCGATAGCACTTATTACTTCATGAGTATGAAGACCTAGTTGTATTTCACAAGAACGATATTTTCTGAATCCCTGCTGACTATATGTCAATAAATCGTTTCCTTCGAGGTATTTCGTAATGTTCGAATACAGTATATGTTCTAAAACCCTACTGGCAAATCGACGTTAGTGATATAGGCCTGTAATTCAGCGGATTACTCCTACTTCGCTTTTTGGGTATTGGCATGACTTGAGCAATTTTCCAGTCTTTAGGTGCGTTTCTTTCTGTGAGCGAGTGGTTGTATATAATCACTAAATATGGAGCTATTTTATCAGTATACTCTGAGAGGAACCTGACTGGTATACAATCTGGACCGGAGGCCTTGCCTTTATTAAGTGATTTAAGCTGCTTTGTTACACCGAGGATACCTACTTCTATGTGCATACTGAGGATTGTAGTGCTAGTAATTAATTTATCACGGTCATCATAGATGAGATGGTACACAGAAGACCTCTTCTTGTGCCCCAGTTCTGACTCCGGGGAGGTAGCTTTGGTGAATTTACAGGTGAACAGTGTTTGCCGTCGAGAGGTAAGTAATCCTGCTGAGAGATTTCAGCCGTTTGTACGGGTTCATATTGTGAACCTGCGGGAAGCTGTATGGAAGTATCGACGAACTGGGACGCATGGGAACGTGGGCACATTGTATCAATGGTGTATCGATACAGTCAGCAGTAGTCTGTGGAACAACCTCACATCTTTAGAACAGGCTCTGGACGTCTGCGTAGTACAGATGCGACCACTGTAGGAGTAGCGATGGCTGGCGAAACGTCATCCTGGGGATGTGTTGCACCTGCTTTCTCCAAAGATGAGTAACCGTCTGCTTGCAGCAGGACTGACATCACTTGCACCTTCGGCGATGCTGCCATTGACACCACGACAACACTAAGCACGGCTAGTCTACTGGTTCGAAATAGTCGACTGGAAACCGGAGTGGTGCTCGTCCGTCTTCAGTGAGGAGATATGTTCTAGTTGCACTTGTATATGCTATGAATAATGTTTTATTACGTGATTCATATGGGTTAAAATGTCCATCGCTTTGTGTTTCAACATTCATGACAAATGAAATGCTTTAAGTGATTTTCGTGCCAGACGGTGGCTGTGGCCGAAACCGGTAGTATTAATACACTACTGGCCATTAAAATTGCTACATCAAGAAGATGACGTACTACAGATGCGAAACTGAACCGACAGGAAGGAGATGCTGTGATATGCAAATAAACTGCTTTTAAGAGCATTCACACAAGGCTGGCGCCGGTGGCGACATCTACAAGGTGCTGACATTAGGAAAGTTTCCAACCGATTTCTCATACACAAACAGCAGTTGACAGGCGTTGCCTGGCGAAACGTTGTTGTAATGCCTCGAGCGAGGAGGAGAAATGCGTACCATCACGTTTCCGACTTCCATAAAGGTCGGATTGTAGACTATCGCGACTGCGGTTTATCGTATCGCGACATTGCTGCTCGCGTTGGTCGAGATCCAATGACTGTTAGCAGAATATGCAATCGGTCGTTCAGGAGGGTAATACGGGACACCGTGCTGGATCCCAACGGCCTCGTATCACAAGCACTCGAGATGAAGGGCATCTTATCCTCATGGCTGTAACGGATCGTGCAGCCACGTCTCGATCCCTGAGTCAACAGATGGGGACGTTTGCAGGACAACAACCATCTGCACGAACAGTTCGACGACGTTTGCAGCAGCACGGACTATCAGGTCGGAGACCATGGCTGCGGTTACCCTTGACGCTGCATCACAGACAGGAGCGCCTGCGATGGTGTACTCAACGACGAACCTGGATGCACGAATGGCAAAACGTCATTTTTTCGGATGAATCGAGGTTCTGTTTACAGCATCATAATGGTCGCATTCGTGTTTGGCGACATCGCGGGGAACGCACATCGGAAGCGTGTATTCGTCATCGCCATACTGGCGTATCACCTGGTGTGATGCTATGGGGTGCCATTGGTTACACATCTCGGTCACCTATTGTTCGCATTGACGGCACTTTGAACAGTGGACGTTGCATTTCAGATGTGTTACGACCCGTGGCTCTACCCTTCATTCGATCCCTGATAAACCATACATTTCAGCAAGATAATGCACGAACGCATGTTTGCAGGTCCTGTACGGGCCTTTCTGTATACAGAAAATGTTCGACTGCTGCCCTGGCCAGCGAATTCTCCAGATCTCTCAGCAATTGAAAACGTCTGGCCAATGGTGGCCAAGCAATTGGATCGTCACAATACGCCAGGCACTACTCTTGATGAACTGTGGTATCGTGTTGAAGCTGCATGGGCAGCTGTACCTGTACACGCCATCCATGCCCTGTTTGACTCAATGCTCAGGCGTATCAATGCTGTTATTACGCCAGAGGTGATTGTTCTGGGTACTGATTCCTCAGGATCTATGCACCCAAATTGCGTGAAAATGTAATGACTTGCCAGTTCTAGTATAATATATTTGTCCAATGATTACCCGTTTATCATCTGCATTTCTTCTTGGTGTAGCAATTTTAATGGCCATTAGTGTATAATGTAGTTAATGCAGTCAGTGTAATGAATGTTTTGAATCATACATCGACTGCTGAAAATTGCCTAAAAATCTATTAAAGTTTTAAATTTAAAAATGGAGAAAACTTCCCAAATTTCTGCAATATTACACTTATTTGTTCAGGTAGCTTTAATACAATAATGATAGGACTCTCATAATGTTTCAGACCTACCCACTTCTTTGAAAGGTGGATCACCTGTTGTGATGTACTGGAAATACGATATATTATCAAAATTGTCGATATTTTACCTCTTATACATCTGTAGCATTGATATCATTCAGAATTTATAAGTATGTCGATATATCGATGTCTCCTGTCAGCAAGGGAGATTGATGTACTGGATGAGAGGCGGGTGGGTCGCAGGCGTTCAGAGACTTGTAATAATTTCAGTGTGAAGTCAGTGTCACTCTAGCCTTTACACACAGACTTGAATATCGTCGTTGCAGAACGTTTTTACAAGTTTGAAAACATTTCACACGATAAAACTGCTGCACTTAATTATACACAGAAAATAATTGTATTATACTTGGAATGCTACTGATTACAGTTTGACTGTTTGAAGTGCCATAGTGCAGAGGAAGATCTAATATAAGAGATGTGAGACCTCTTATAACAAGAAATCAACGAGAAAGTGTTATACATAGCTAAAATCTTGGAAGAAATTGTATTTTATAAGAACAAGAGAAGAGGGGTACGCAGAAGTGTAAACAAGGTTATAAAAATGCTCCTCGACGTATCAAATAAGAAAGGCTGTACATTAACTAAATTGTGATGGTAGCAACAAGATTACAAACCGGTGTGCCTTCGTCCGCTGGGACAACTATGTTTGGACAGCGGGAAGTTGGGTTGTTGACGGAACGAGTTCTTATGTATGCCAGCAACGTGCTGGAGTTTCGCCGCCCAAAGCGAGCGGCATCGTCAGAGAGTGTGCGGCGTGCTTCACAGCAGACGCGAGCTGTGAATGCGGGAGCGGCGATAAAGAGCCCGCTGTCCACGGCGCGGCCGTGCCGTGTGTGAGGCCTGTATTCGCCGCCGCGCCTAGGGGCTCAGGCGGCACCACTAAAACACTAGCAGCGATGTCGCCAGGAAATTAAGAAGCGCCGGCCCGACAGAAATTTTCTTCAAGTTACAGATGGTGTAATCCAATCAGTAAGGTTATCGGAAATAGTTACAATCTACAAAACGGAGGACTTAGTGATCTAACCTGAGCGCTCAAAGTTGTGGCCGAGCTGTTCCAGGCGCTTCAGTCTGGAACCAAGCTGCTGCTACGGTCGCAGTATCGAATCGTGCTTCAGGCATGGATGTGTGTGATGTCCTTAGGGTAGTTAGGTTTAAGTAGTTCTAAGTCTAGGGGACTGATGACCTCAGATGTTAAGTCCCATAGTGCTCAGAGCCATTTCAAACATTTTTGAGCGCTCAAAAGTCATGGAGAGGATTGTCCCTTCAAAATGTAGCATGCATACCGAAGAGCCAAAGAAACTGGTACACCTGCTGCCTACTATCGTGTAGCCCCCCGCGAACCAGCAGAAGTTCCCCAACACGATGTGGCATTGACTCGACTAACGTCTGCAGCAGTGCTGGAGGGGACTGACACCATGAATCCTGCAGGGCTGTCCATAAATCCGTAAGAGTAAGAGGAGGTGGAGGACTTTTCTGAACAGCACGTTGCAAGGCATCCAAGATATGATCAATAATATTCATCTCTGGGGATTTTGGTGGCAATCTGAAGGGTTTAAACTCAGAAGAGTGTTCCTGGATACACTCTGTAGCATTGCTGGACGTTTGGGGTGTCGCATTGTCCTGCTGGAATTTCCCAAGTCCGTCAGAACGCACAATGAACATGAATGGTTGCAGATGATCCGACAGGATGCTTACATACGTGTCACCTGTCAGAGACGTATCTAGATGTGCAAGGGGTCCCATATTACCCCAACTGCACACGCCCCACACCGTTACAGAATCTCCACCAATCTGAAAAATAATTTTTATTTTTTTTCTTATTAACATTTTACGTGAACACAGTCATTTCTTACTACTACTGATGCTGCCAACTTAATATGTTTCTCTGCATCTATAGTTCAAACGCTTCGACTTTCTTCATTTTGCGTCGTCAAATGGCTGTATTAGCAATTTTTCATAATAGTGATGTGCATGCATCATTTCAGAAGTGAATCCTAAGTCCATGTAAACGAATGAGTTCAGGAGATTTCTTTCCTCGAAGGAATTTTCGTTTACCTGTGCTAACCATCTCTGTAGCTCCTTCACTTCTGCGTCCGGCGTAGTCGATTCCTAGATAGTATGCTTTCTTTCAAAAATGGTTCAAATGGCTCTGAGCACTATGGGACTCAATTGCTGTGGTCATAAGTCCCCTAGAACTTAGAACTACTTAAACCTAACTAACCTAAGGACATCACACACATCCATGCCCGAGGCTGGATTCGAACCTGCGACCGTAGTGGTCGTGCGGTTCCAGACTGTAGCGCCTTTAACCGCTCGGCCACTCCGGCCGGCGTATGCTTTCTTTACTGATACCTTTGAGTAGAGTGTAAGTGTGGGACTAAATCTGGTGTTACTTGCAAACCATTCCAGAGTAAGTGTTTCACGTAACGCTATATTACTCGGTCACTGAAGAACAATTGAAGATAAAGTTTTTTTTTAATTTATTGAGTTTCAGGACGTGCCCTTACAGTTATCTCAACAGTGCATCATGACGACACGAATGTAAGGACAACACAACAGACAGTCACTGAGCGGAGAAAATCTCCGACCCGGCTGGGAATGATTCAAATGGTTCAAATGGCTCTGAGCACTATGGGACTCAACAGCTGGGATCAACAGTCCCCCAGAACTTAGAACTACTTAAACCTAACTAACCTAAGGACATCACACACATCCATGCCCGAGGCAGGATTCGAACCTGCGACCGTAGCAGTCGCACAGTTCCGGACTGCATGCCTAGAACCGCGAGACCACCGCGGCCGGCCCGGCTGGGAATCGAACTCGGGCCCTTCAGTTAACAATCCGCGGCGTTGATCACCCAGCCACCGAGGCGGACAAAGGTCAGGTTTTTAACGTGCCGTCGACAACGAAGTTATTAGAGACGGAGCAGGAGCTTTGATGGGGGAGGAAGTCGGCCGTGCCATTTGAAAGAAGTCATCCCGGCATTTGCCTGGAGTGATTTAGGGAAATGACGCAAAACCTAAATCTGGACGGTGGGACGCGAATCTGAACCGTCGTTCCCCCAAATACCAATCAATTGTACTCAGCACTGCGCCACCTCGCTTGATCGGAGCCTTAAGACGATCGAGCAGCAACCGGTTTTAGTGTGTAGCCTTGATTCTATTGAGTACCTCAAACCTGATTAAAATAGTATAGTTTCTCCAGAAATATTAGCTCACTGTAATTATATATGCATTTATATTAATGTTTTATAACACTGGATAAATATAACTTTCGATTTGCATTGTATCAATGTCGTAATGACATTTTAGTACAACAGAATATTCACAACTCAGAACTTTACATTTCTTCTGGCTGGTGGCTTTGGGTGATGCTGGTTTGGCACGGACTCTTTGTCTCGTGAGAATACAATGGGCACACTGAAAGCGACTGCGATCTGGACCATAGTGATTGGCGTGAGCGACGCAAGACATTTGTTTCGATTCACCTTATTGTTAGAACACATAGGAACTAATATACAATTTTTATTTAGTCATCGAAGCTTGTTAACTGTTTGTCTGATTGGTTTCAAATACGTGCGGGTTTAACCATAGCAAGTCCAGCCCCAGCAATATCAAGGCGTATTGCATAGCGTGCATTACCAAGAAGGAGGTGTTGTGGTTAATGGCCAAGTAAAAAAAAAAAAAGAAAAAAATTAGAAAGAAACAAAACTCCTCAATTTTTGTTGAATTATGTTACGACATAATTTTTAAAGAGATGTTAATTAAGTAAGGATTTGAACCTAGGAGTACTGAATTCTATATTCATTGGGGAATGTGACATCCACTAGTCAGACTTAAACTTTTGTGTTAACTTTAACTGTAAAATTTAAAACATATCTCGAATTTATTAGAATAATTCATTAAAAACCATATTTTATTTGAAAATTTTAAAATGTATTGGAAGTGACTAGATTACAATATTTTCAAAAGATGGGCATAAAGCACCCACGTTGGTATTGCAAAGTTTTATATTGTTATCGCCGTTTCTCGCTTTCCCTTTTTTCCATCGCTTCTTGTGCAAGCAGTTTCCATACTCTTGGCCTCTACCTTGCACCGTTTCATCTGCATCCTGTTTCAGTGTTCTTTCTGATCTGCCTCTCATCCAACGGGTATGCGCTGCCCGATTCGTTTCGGCCGCCTTGAACCATCCGTCCTTTCAAATTGGCCGAGAAAAAAGATGTGTTCCATTTGAATGTATTCGACGTTGCTTTGTCAAAGAATGACGACAGTGAAAATTTGTGGCATATCCGGTCTCGAACCAGGGTTTCCAGCTTATCGCGGGCGACTATCTGAGGACGATTCACGGCCAGACTCAAAATTGCATAAGTCGTAACTATGTGTTTTCAATCTATACTCGTACATCCATTATCTATATTCCGGTAAAACGTCTCCCCTGCTCGGGAATATACGTAATGGATGCACGACTACGGGTAGTAGACACATTGTTGACGACATATAACAGGTTGGCTCTGGCTGTGAATCGTGCATGGATAGCCAAATGGATAGGCGTCCGCTCGAGATAAGCGGGAAACACGGGTTCAAGTCCCGGTCCGGAACAAATTTTCACTGTCGTCACTCCATTATACACCTAATATTAATCCATATTCGCAACTGCGAATTCGTTCCACATGAATATGTGCGTTTTCTCAAAATTACGTGAAAATCTATTTTCAGGGATCTATGTAATAATTCTTTGAAAAAAAGTCATTAATAAGCTCTCTCGTTGTATTCTCTCTCATCGGATTTGTTATAACACTAACGTAAGTTTATCTGAGCGAGTAACATGAACCATAAAGTCAAACGCCTTGGAAACACCACAAAAAATACCAACTGGAGATATTTCGTTATTGAAGGATTGCAATATTTGGCGAATGATACACGAAAGTTAATATCAGTCGAGCGAACCTTCTGGAATCAGACTGTGATGTGCTAAGTAAACTGTTTTTACTTGGATGCGAGCTAAATCCTGACTACAATGCTTTCTGCAATGTTTTGGAGAAAGACAGCAGTGAGGACACTGGACGATTCATATTTATGTCTTTCATGACACCTTTGTTATAAAGAAGTTCAACAACTTCATATTTTAATCTGTCTGGAAAAATTCTCTATGTCAGTGGAGAATTACATATATCACTAACAACAGTGCTTAGTAAGGAAGAAAATCTTTTCATACTTCTGTTTGAAATTCCTTCAACGCCATATGAGCTTTTGGGTTTTGGAATTATTATAAATCTGTTAATTTCAGTGAAGGATGTTTTTTTCTTCTGCTATTGTAGTTCCTCCAAGTTTTGTGGAATTACATTTTTAGAATATTCCGTAGCTTGTTCGACTAAACTATTCAATCCTATTTTTCCTGCTACTGTAGGAAAGTGATTGCTAAAACTACTTGTAACTTGAACTTATCGGTCGCTAGATTGTCGTTAAGGTTAGTTGTATTTGTGAGAATGATCTGTCGAATCCCTCTAAAATCTTTTTAATTTTCTAAATTGTTTATAGGCATTTGCCACTTGATAAATGTTTGCGAATGTAACTTACTTCTCTTAAAGAAATGTAGCACTTTGTTCTTTAGGTTTGGATGTTTCATAAACGATGATCTGACACCTTTCCTAATCTAAGTAATATAAAAATCCATTCCGACCATACATGTCACAGAGGTTGATTAATAAAAGGTTCATGGGGAAGTGCTGGCATGTGTCTTACTACTACCACTTTAACCAAGACATTCGCATACTCTGATTAAAAGTCGGTTAAGACTGATTACCAATAGTAATTTCGTGTGTACCTAAGAAAAGCAGAAACCGTTGCAGTCATTCCCATCGTAATTAGCTTATTTTATTAGAATCTAATACACAATTTGACACTCCTCATAACAGCTCAAGGAACAAGCATGTCAGTTCTCACTGAAACAATAGTTTTTTATTCGTATGAGGTATAGTTCAGATGGCCAAGTTTCACATGCGAGACATGTGCCTCTTAAGGGCAGGGCGCCCCTCTATATGTCTCCCAGGCAATGTGGAACCTTCACATAACGTTTTCAGAGAAGGATCTGTCTTGGGTGGTAGCTTTTCGAATGCTTGAAAGGTCTGTCAAATCATGACTGCAGTGGAATATTATTCCCCGTGCCATGGCACCAGACCAGAAAAGACAGCTCAGAAACTGATGATCGTTAACTTGTCCAAGCCATTTGCTGATGCCTTTAGAAGTTTGACAGGCTGCTGATTAAGTAAGTAGTTAGGCCCCTGGTAGACGTACTGACGCCAATGTTGTTTACCAAATACGTGAGAAGAGAGCTAAGACACTTCTGAAAAATAAGTGGAATATTAGAGAGAGAAACGACCAGTTGCTGGGATCTGATAAGGCTGCCCTGTCCTAACACCTAGACTATAGCTCTCATTGACCACTAATATGTGGCGTGGATCTTTCTGATGCTCCTAAGACGAGAGTAGGGGACTTGTAAAATATTCTCTCTTCTGATAGGTGGAACAAACAAGCACAAAATTTGGTAAGTTAACGTGAGTTTTTGCTGATATTACTTTTGGTGAGACGCTAGGGTTAGACAAATGATAACAAAGGACATTCGGCTTCGGATAGCGGTGGAGAGAACTTTCTTTTCTAAAGAGCGGTGGAGAAGACATTGTGTTTCGGAGATTGGCAGAGAGCAGAAGCTTTCTGAATCTGAGATCGATGGAATGAAGCTGATGTTCGTTCGAGATACAAAGCGGCAGACAGAACGGTGAATATTCTTGTTGGAATCTTACGATTTAATAGAGATTGGCTCCGTGTGAAGCTTAGAAACCTTCCAAATTAGAGGTGTTCCACATGTGTTGTCATAATTCATAATTTTTCATTTCAGTTCCCATGCGTTTTGGGACGCAACGTTTGCTGCAATGAATCTTGAGTTACCATGAATTTCTCACTAGTTTTCCTGGCGAATGTTTTAATTCTGATCTAACCTCTCTTTAATACCAAGGGTAACGCAGTTATTTCTGCCAAATTATTTAAAGTTGATTCATATGTGATCTTTCGAAGTAACGCCTCGTTTGCATTGTGTTTTCCAGAACTTTTCGGACCCACCATAATTGAATTACTTGAAACTGAGACACTTTAGTACGTCATGAATTTCCTGTTATTTTCAACGAAAACCTTCACCATGTTTACATCAAAATCTACATCTGTATGATTACTCTGCAATTCTCATTTAAGTGCCTGCCAGAGAATAATTCGACAACCTTCAGAATATTTGTTTACTGTTCCAATTTCTAACGGTTCATTGGAAAAATTAACACTTAATTCTTTATATACTAGATTAGATATCTCTTATTTTATTATGACACTCATGAATTCCTTCTGTAGGTAGGTGACGATAAATTATTTTCACACTGACAGGAGACTCTTGGTGACTGTAATTTTGTGAAACGAAAAACGCCTTTGTTTTAATGACTGCCGTCCCAACTCACTTATCGTATCCGTAACACTATCTCCCGTATTTCGCTATGGCACAGAACGAGCTGCCCTTTTTTGGAGATTTTCCGAAGGCCTCCGTCAATCGTATCAGGTAAAGATCAAACACAGCATAGCAGTACTCTAGAACAGGACAAACGAGTGTAGTGTAGGCGGTCTAAATAGTAGACCTGTTGCATCTTGTAAGTTTTATGCCAATAAACAGTAGTGTTTGGTTTGCTTTCCCCACAATATTACCTATGTATTAACACTTCCTTGAGGAATACCGGATATCACTTCAGTTTTACTCGATGATTTTCCGTTGGTTAATACGTTCTGACAGGAAATTTCGGATCCTTCGTCAAACTGAAGTGATACTTCATAGGCACTAATTTGATTAGAAGTCTCTTGTGAGAAAGGATGCCAAAGACTTCTGGAAACAGAGAAATACGGCCTCAGTTTGATCATCCCCTGTCAATAGCACTCACTACTTCGTGCGAATAAAGGGCTAGTTGTATTTCACAACAACGATATTTTCTGGATCCGTGCTGTCAATAGATGGTTACCTTCTAGGTAATTCATAATGTTCGAAAACAGTACATGTGAAAACTCCGGCTACAGATCGATGCTAGTGACATGGGTCTGTTCTTCAGCAAATTATTCCCTTTCTTGAGCATATTTCTGTAAATTTTAATGTCGTTCGTTAAAATATTACATTATTTTATTGTTCAAAAATGTTCAAATGTGTGTGAAATCTTATGGGACTTAACTGCTAAGGTCATCAGTCCATAAGCTTACACACTACTTAACCTAGATTACCCTAAGGACAAACACACATACACCCAAAGGACTCAAATCTCCGCCGGGACCAGCTGCACAGTTCATGACTGCAGCGCCTTAGACAGCTCGGCTAATCCCGCGCGGCCATTATTTTATTGTAAAACGCAAGAAACATCCGATCGTGACTTATTCTGCCGTCTGTATAATTTTCTCTTCTCTTCTAAAATGAAATTTTATTCCCGTTAGTTATACATTGTTTACTTTTTTAAATTTTTTTATGAACATTCTGAGTAGATACAAAAGTTGCTTTCAAATACTGACATACATTTACCATAAATCATATCGAATTTCCTATTGGCATCTGTTTCTATATACAGCTAATACCATACATTTTTTGAAAAGGTTATATCTTATTCTAATTAATAAATGTCTCTAAATTATGAGCATGAGCATGTACGGTACTATTAGCTATGCACTGGGATCAGACAGTCCGTCAGAAATTGGAAATACATCAATTGTTTCAGTGTGACTGTTGCCTATATAATTGTTATCTGTCCTGGCCCTGATTTCTTGCTTCACGCGAGTCAGAAAATTTAGCACTGCAAATAAACTGAAATAGAAGAAATTAATAATAATTGCAGTCAATTTTTTCTGTCACAAATCTTCACAAATTGTTAACTGTTTCTTCTTCTCCGTCAGGTAGCTCAGTAATACATGTGGATTTCTCACAGACAGCTAAAAGTTTCCTAGATGGGGTGCGTAGACTGCTACAATTACGAGAGAAGTATTCTGCGGTAACAGGTAACAAGCACATACTTCTAGGTTCTGATCTAGTTAAAAACTGTTGGTTTTAACATTTCTTACTTTATGTACAACTTTTACATACTTTGCAAGTCCTCCTATTTCCGTGTTAACTCTATCCGAAAACGATGCTAATCTACAGTTAGGTGAGAAAAGACATGGGACAGCGATATGCACATGTACAGATGGCAGTAGTATCTCGTACACAAAGTATAAAAAGGCAGTGCCTTGGGGGACGGTCATTTTTACTCAAGTGATTCATGTGAAAAGGTTTCCGACGTGATAATGGCCTCACGAAGGAAATTGACAGACTTTCAACGCGGAATGATAGTTGAAGCTAGATGCATGGGACATTGCGTTCGGAAAACGTTAGGGAATTTAATATTCCGTGAAACACAGAGTCAAGAGCGTACCAAGATTGCCAGATTTCAGGCATTACCTTTCACCACGGACAACGCAGTGGCCAAAGACGTCACTAAGCGATCTAGGGCAGTGGCATTCTCACAGACAATCAACATTGCACGAAATGACCACAAAGATCAATATGGAACGTACGATGACTGTATCCGTTAGAACAGTGCGACGACATTTGGCGTTAATGGGCTTTGGCAGCGGACGACCGACGCGAGTGTCTCTGCTAACAGCACGATATCGCCTGCAGCGCCTCTCCTGGGCACGTGACCGTATCGGTAGGACCCTAGACGACTGCTGGAAAACCGTGGCCTGGTCACATGAGTCCCGATTTCAGTGGGTAAGAGAAGATGGTAGGGTTCGACTGTGGCTCACACCCCACAAAGTCATGGGCACAAGTTGACAACAGGCCACTGTGCAAGCTGGTGGTGGCTCACTAATGTTGTGGGCCGTGTGTGTGCTTGGAATGGACTGGCCACTTGAAGACCATCTACAGCTAATCACGAACTTCATGTTCCCAAAGAACAGTGTCATCCCACCGGGCCACAATCTTTCGCGACTGGTTTGAAGAACGTTCTGGACAATTCGAGAGAATGATTTGGCCATCCAGGTCGCTCGACGTGAATCCAGTGTA
This sequence comes from Schistocerca americana, assembly GCF_021461395.2. Classification (NCBI taxonomy): domain Eukaryota; kingdom Metazoa; phylum Arthropoda; class Insecta; order Orthoptera; family Acrididae; genus Schistocerca; species Schistocerca americana. The sequence continues at coordinate 41,088,654 of NC_060120.1, forward strand.
ACATTTGTGAGATGTAATCGAAAGGTCAGTTCGTGGACAACATCTTGCACCGACAATTCTTTCACAATTATGGACGGCTATCGCGGCAGCATGACTCAGTTGCTAATGGCCATAGCAGTTTTGCGCCCTAAAACCAAAACATGACTCAGTATTTCTGCAGGGGACTTGAGTCCATGCGGCGTCGAGCTGCTGCACTATGCCACACAAAAGGAGGTCCAACACACGATATTAGCAGGTATCCTATGACTTTTGTCACCTCAGTGTGTAATCACATTTAATTTTTCGATCCTGTGGCTACATGGTTCACCTGGTGCTGGCCTCAGAAGGCAAATCCGGTTTGTAATAAAGTAAATTATAGTTGTTGGAAAGGGTGTTCCTTCTTTACGTTCTTGTCGTCTTCTGTCAAGAACCGACTGAGAATTTATTTAATGTGGAATATAAGGACGGCCGCTGTGGCCGAGCGGTTCTAGGTGCTTCAGTCCGGAACAGCGCTCCTGCTACGGTCGCAGGTTCGAATAATCCCTCGGGCATGGATGTGTGTCATGTTCTTAGGTTAGTTAGGTTTAAGTAGTTCTAAGTTCTAGGGGACTGATGACCTCAGATGTTAAATCCCATAGTGCTTAGAGTCATTTGAACCATTTTGGAATATAAGTTGCAGCGCATGCTAAAGTATGGTGTCATAGGCATAGTGACAACAAAGTTACGCCGCCACTAAATGATAAGAGTACATAGTGCTTGGTTGGTTGGTTTGAGTTTTAAAGGGATCAAACTGCGTGGTCATCGGTCCCTTGTTCCATTGAACCGAGTCCACGGGATAAAACGGAAACCAAACAGTACACACCACAGGAATTCTAGATGGACGAAAAAAACACGATGTTGAACCCACTGGGGACAATAGAAGACAAGAAAAGCAGAGACATGCAAGAAACAGGCAGAAGAGCTTAAAACAATAGAGCAGAAGTCATGGGCTGGCTGATCACGAGGATAAAAAAGGATGAGCCAGCCACTCTGCAACACATTAAAATCCCTAACCTAAAAGTACTAGGGTAGAAAGTTGAGGGAGACAAAGGACAGCAACTAAAACTTAAACCGAGATCTAAAAACCGGCGTCACGTAGAAAACGTAAAACCAAGTTAGCCGTGGAGGTTCAAAATGGTTCAAATGCCTCTGAGCACTATGGGACTTAGCATCTGAGGTCATCAGGCCCCTAGAACTCAGAACTACTTAAACCTAACTAACCTAAGGACATCACACACATCCATGCCCGAGTCAGGATTCGAACCTACGACCGTAGTGGTCGCGCGGTACCAGATTGAAACGCCTAGAACCACTCGGCCACACTGGCCGGCAACCGCGGAGGCATCGTTTCCTAAAATCGAAGGAAGTGTGTCAGGAAAATTAAAATTTCATCTCAGTGCGGCTAAATGTGGGCAGTCCAACAAAATGCGGACCACTGTCAAACGGGAACCGCGGCGATAACATGGTGGGGCCTCACGCTCGAGAAGATAGCCATGCGTCAGCCAAATGTGGCCGATGCGAAGGCGGCAGAGGACCACAGAGTCCCTGGGAGAAGCCCTCAGTCCACTCAGTTGTGCTCTCCTTCATGGCGCGGAGATTATTGGGCGTAACTAAGTTGCGCGATTCAGGATCCCAAATCCCCACAACCCTGCGGCGGAGCACCGATCGGAGGTCAGGTATACCAATCTCCAGGAGCGGCTTACGAGTGGCCTGTTTGGCCAACCTGTCAATGAGCTCATTTCCCGGAATTACGACATGCCCCGGGGTCCACACAAAGACCACTGAACGACCAGACCGTTCGAGGGCATAAACCGACTCCTGGAGAGTTGCTACCAGAGGATGACGTGAGTAGCACTGATCAATGGCCTGTAAACCACTCAACGAATCACTGCAGACCAGGTAGGACACACTGGGGCACTAGAGATGGCCACGAGCTCGGCAGTGAAGACACTGCAGCCATCGGGCAAGGAGCGCTGTTCCACATGTGCCGAGTGAGCATAGGCAAAGCCTACGCGACCAACAAACAGCGAGAGCCCTGGGACGCGTCAAGGATCGATAGGAAGAGACTGCCTGCGGAGTGCCTCAGGAGGGACGGAGTCCTTATTGAAACACGATAGTCTCGCCGAGGCATACACCACGCAGGCGAATGTTTATGGACCGGCACGAGACGCAGAAAATAGGGAACGGACACGTACAGTGATCGTTATTCGGGAGATGAACCACTGTGTTCGGGAATAATAGACGGTAATTCGGATGCCGATGCGAGCTGTGGAAGTGCGCTGCATAGTTGGCGAGCAGAGGGTGGCGCCTGATGTCCAATGGAGGGACTCTAGCAACCACCAGTAGACTGGCCACTGGTTTCGTTCGAAAAGCGCCCGTCGCTAGACGAACCCCGCAGTGGTGCACAGGATCAAGCAGCTTCAATGCTGAAAGCGCTGACGAACCATACGCAACAATTCCATAGTCAAGTCGTGACTGAACTAGGGCTTTGTAGAACCGCAGCAACGTAGAGCGATCTGCCCCCCAAGTGGTGTTGCTCAGGCAGCGGAGGGCGTTGAGATGCCGCCAGCACTTTCGCTTAAGCTGACGAATGTGGGGGAGCCATGTTAGGTGGCCGAGCGGTTCTAGGCGTTTCAGTGCGGAACCGCGCGACTGTTACGGTCGCAGGTTGGAATCCTGCCTCGGGCATGGATGTGTGTGATGCCCTTAGGTTAGTTAGGTTTAAGTAGTTCTAAGTTCTAGGGTACAAGTAGGGGATAAATATGCCATTAGGAGAAGGGGCGAAGAGTTATGGCAACAGCAATGGGAAAACAAGGAAACGGGAAGAAGGGTATACCAACTACTGCCGAACATCAGAGAAAGGCTACAGATGAGCTACTTTGAGCGGAGCAGGGGTCTGCTGCACTTTCTTACAGGAAATGGGCCATATCCAGCATATCTATGTCGATTTGGAAAACTGGCAACAGCAGCGTGTGACTGTGGTGCTCCGGAAGGAACACCCGAACATGGCGTCTATAACTGCACTTTATACGAAGATGTGGCGCTTGAACTCAGGAACCAACATACCGAACAGAGACACACATTCACTAATACCACGTGTCGAGACCTTTAATGTCCTAAACAGTTTGGCAAATGAAATATCCGAAAAGATCACGAGGGATTTTATCAGGAACCAAAATTGTTAGAGACCAAAGATAAACCGATCAAGAAACAGGTACACCTGCAAATGCCGCCGAGCGCGGAACTGGCCGGCTGCTCTCGCGACCGGAATCCGCCGCGCTGCAGGACCAGGAAGGCAGGTGTATCATTCACGAACTTGACATTTCGCACTAGATTTTTTTAGAAAGTCGTTACACTAGAATAATGTAAAATTAGAACACTAACATTACTAACATAGGTAGGGACTGCAGCGATTTTCAAGTAGATGGCCTGCCGAGTGCCAGGGGCACGCTCACTGGTATTAGCTCAGTGAGCCGACCTTAATAGTAGGTTTGTATATCATCTGGCACAGCTGTAACGCTGCAGGGTACATTAGTCTCAGAATAGTCCAGTGTAGTTAACAAGTTAGATTAACCCTGTCCATGCTGCTTTTGATAAAAGGACCCACTAATTAAATAAGGTGGTGGGTTATTGTGCATAACATAACTGTTGTTGTTTATCAATCATTCGTATCATATCTTTGTTTTCAATTGTATTAATATCTCCAGGTAGTTGATGACTTTACCTACTTGGGATCCACAATATGTAGCAACTTGTCGATGGGCACTGAAATTACTAACAGAATCGCAAAGGAATCATCTGTCTTGGCTAGATTGAAAAAAAGAGTATGGAACAACGGACTGCTTACCACAAAATCTAAATTAAAAGTGTACAACGCTTGTGTTATAAGCACCCTTCTCTATAGCTGTGAGACATGGACAACTCTTTCTAGGCATGAATCTCGACTCAACAGCTTCCATCTCCGCTCTCTCCGGAAGATCCTTCAGATCTCTTGGAGAGATAGAGTACCCAGCACCGAAGTCTTTCATCGTGCAAGCACAACCAGCAACTTTGCACTCCTGAGTCATCGACGTCTAAGGTGGTTGGGACACGTCAGGCGCACGGATCCTGAACGGATACCGAAACAACTGCTGTACGGACAACTTCAGGAGTGTGTGAGGCCAGTGGGACGACCGCATCTTCGTTTCACGGATGTCTGCAAGAGAGACCTGACCAAGACCAGAATCAATCCAAGTCGCTGGGAAAGCACTGCAGATGACCGTGTCAAGTGGCGAGTAACTGTGCGCAACGGCGTCAAGCTCTCAGAGGACGAACGCACACAGGAACAAATCGGGAAGAGGACAAAGCGAAGAGACAGAGCGGCTTCTGTTCGAAGTCCCTCAGATTTCACATGTCCAAACTGCAGTAGGGACTGCCACTCTCGAGTGGGACTTTTTAGCCACAGCAGACGTTGCAGACTCTGAACCAAGCATGCTACACCATCATCCCTCAAGGATGGACGGATGCCATTATAATATCTTGTGTTGTGTTAATAAAATATTTTTTTTAAAAAAAGAAAAATAAAGTTCTAGGGGACTGATGACCTCAGATGTTAAGTCCCGTAGTGCTGAAAGCAATTTGAACCATTTTTGGAGCCATGTTAGCCGGGCGTCGAAAACCAGTCCTAAAAAGCGATACGTTTCGACTACCCGTAGTGGATGGCCATCAAGAAAAAGCGCAGTGCCAGGGTGGATTGCCCCTCGCCGACAGAAGTGCAAAATGCAGGTCTTGTCGGCAGAGAAGTGAAACACATGGGCGAGAGCCCATGACTGCGCAGTGCGAATGTCTCCCTGTAGTCGGCGTTCAGCAACACCAATGGTTGAGTAACTGAAGTAAAGGCAGAAATCGTCAGCATATAAAGAGGGCGACACTGACGGCCCTACAGCTGCTGCTAGGTGTTGTGTACATAGTTCCGCGTAGTCAGCCCGTACACAACTTTCCCACTAGAGCGCGCCCCGCTAAGCACAACAGCGCAGGCGCAGCGCTCGTCCGTCTCCGCTCTACGAGATGGCGCTGCCATAAAGACGGACCAAATTCTGCTTCCGCCGATCCGAGTATTAATATGTAACGCAGCCAATAGATTGCTGCTAACGTAGAATATTTTTTCCTCGCGGATCACACTCGCGCAGTGACACTTGAACGCGCGAGGTATTGTAACGAGTGTACAGACCTCCGATTAGTCAGTCTGCATTAGTCTGCACCAGTCTACAGTCAAGTTTCAGTCTGCACCTAATAAGATTATCATATTCCTGTACAAAGCCATGATGATATATGAATAGACACTTTGTCAAGTATCAGAGATATGTGAGAATAAGATTAACGTACCAAGACCAAAGGAACTTCAGATTATCAATTGTAAACAGCATCCAGAATCAAGTTAAGTAATTTCTATGCTCTTTATTATTTTAATAAATAAGTGTGAAAATTAATCAAGTTCTGTTTAAAGTTGGTCACCGTCAATCTGCTACTCTAAGCGTGCAAGTGGCATTTCTCTCGTCTCACATTACGGCAAAAGATAAACTCGCCACGATAAGACCACGAGACATATTGCTGACACTCGCCTACTTCGTTAGAGCGACAAGTCAAATAATCTGATGGTGTGTGTACCGAAGGTTTTACAGTACGCACACCACACTAGGCCATTTATAACGACTAAAAAAAATGGATCGCTCAATACAGAGCCCTGCGGGACCCCATTTTCTTAGATATGGGAGGGGCTAAAGGAGCCCGCGACTTGAGCACGGAAGGTACGGAGGGAGAGCCACGGAGGCCCCACTCATGCAGGGACGTGGTGACGCCGGGTCGTGTCGTAGGCCCGCCGTAAGTCAAAACAGACGGCGACCGGATGAGTATATACTGCGTTAACTGCTTTTGTGTAATGTAATAATATGTAGGGTATGCTGACGCTACCGTTCTGCCGGTGTCACGCTTTGCTGAGATAGCTACCCGTTAGTAGGGCAGCCCTCGCGGCGCCACTGCTACAGATTTACGATCTAACTCGCTAATCTCATGCAGTCTGTAAATTAGCCTCCATAATAGCGGGTCGGCGAACCTGCGTCCGGTGTCCCGGCCGCGGATTTGCATCCACTCCCGGCTGCGAGGCGTTTATGGCCGCCGACAGCGCAGCGGGCGGCGGACGCTGCGTGAATTTGTAAAATATGGGCCCCGGCGACGCGGCGAAATTTTACTGCACCTCCGCGACGCTACGTGATATACGTCCTGCCTGCGACGTCATTCTCATGTCAACACCGCCGCAAGACTCGGTACGCCCGTAGGTCGGAGAAGATTTACTGTGACAATGATTCACTGATACGAGAAGGCATTGCCCATTTGTTTCCGTACTGTGAGATGAGACGCGGTATTTAAGGCATTGGACTCACATTCGGAAGGAGTACACTACTGGCCATTAAAATTGCTACACCAAGAAGAAGAGCAGATGATAAACGGGTATTCATTGGACAAATATATTATACTACAAATGACATGTGATCACATTTTCACGCAATTTGGGTGCATAGATCCTGAGAAATCAGTACACAGAACAACCACCTCTGGCCGTAATAACGGCCTAGATACGCCTGGGCATTGAGTGAAACAGAGCTTGGATGGCGTGTACAGGTACAGCTGCCCATGGAGCTTCAACACGATACCACAGTTCATCAAGTGTAGTGACTGGCGTATTGTGACGAGCCAGTTGCTCGGCCACCATTGACCAGACGTTTCCAATTGGTGAGAGATCTGGAGAATGTGCTGGGCAGAGCAGCAGTCGAACATTTTCTGTATCCAGAGAGGCTGGTACACGACCTGCAACATGCGGTTGTGCATTATCCTGCTGAAATGTAGGGTTTCGCAGGGATCGAATGAAGGGTAGAGCCACGGGTCGTAACACATGTGAAATGCCGTCAATGCGAACAAATGGCAACCGAGACAGGTAACAAATGGCAGCCCATACCATCACACCGGGTGATACGCCAGTATGCCGATGACGATTACACGCTTCCAACGTGCGTTCACCGCGATGTCGCCAAACACGGATGCGACCATCATGATGCTGTAAACAGAACCACGATTCATCCGAAAAAATGACGTTTTGCCATTCGTGAATCCAGGTTCGTCGTTGAGTAAACCATCGCAGGCGCTCCTGTCTGTGATGCAGCGTGAAGGGTAACCGCAGCCACGGTCTCCGAGCTGATAGTCCATGCTGCTGCAAACGTCATCGAACTGTTCGTGCAGATGGTGGTTGTCTTGCAAACGTCCCCATCTGTTGACTCAGGGATCGAGACGTGGATGCACGATCCCTTACAGCCATGCGGATAAGATGCCTGTCATCTCGACATCTCGACTTCTAGTGGTACGAGGCCATTTGGATCCAGCACGGCGTTTCGTATTACCCTCCTGAACCCACCGATTCCATATTCTGCTAACAGTCATTGGATCTCGACCAATGCGAGTAGCAATGTCGCGACACGATAAACCGCAATCGCGATATGCTACAATCCGACCTTTACCAAAGTCGGAAACGTGATGGTATGCATTTATTCTCCTTTCAAGAGGTATCACAACAACGTTTCACCATGCAACGCCGGTCAACTGTTGTTTGTGTATGAGAAATCGGTTGGAAACTTTCCTCATGTCAGCACGTTGTAGGTGTCGGCACCGGCGCCAACCTTGTGTGAATGCTCTGAAAAGCTAATCATTTGCATATCACAGCATCTTCTTCCTGTCGGGTAAATTTCGCGTCTTTAGCACGTCATCTTCGTGGTGTAGCAATTTTAATGGCCAGTAGTGTAGGATTAATACCACAGGCCAGTCATCCATTTTCAGTTGTATCGTGATTTCCTTTAGTCAGTTATTGAGAACACCGAATGTACAGCTGATTGTCATCTCACGCTGCCTTCCAACTAAACTTTATGTCAGCCATATTTTTAACTTGTAAGCCCCCGACTCTTCAAAGAATCGAACTCCAATGTTTAAATGTGCTTCAAACGCTTGGTTACGTTCAGAATGAGTTAATGTGCTAATACCGGTACTGGACGTAAAGCACGTAGACGATAAAAATTTTGGACGAGGTTTAAAATTATGCCTTACGTCTTTTGTAAGTCGCTAAGTATTCTCATCGTGAAACACTGCATGTGTATATTCTGCGCAATCTGCGCTCCGTTTTAAGCAAAAGTTAGTTTCCTTTTACGAGTCAGTGGTTAGGGCGTCACATCTCCTGTGTCGATCCCAATGAAATATTTTCGGAGGTACATTCAGTGGTATACTTCAAACTGTGTTGTGAATTAATTCAGCTGTAAAGAAATAAAATTTAAAACTACATGTCTGATGCTGAAGTTTTGTTGGATGAACAGTGAAAATGTAATATGCTATTAACTGTTTTCTTTCTTCATTTAGAGCGCGCGCGCGCGCATGTGTGTGTGTGTGTGTGTGTGTGTGTGTGTGTGTGTGTGTCTGTGTGTGTGTGTGTGTGATAGAGAGAGAGTGAGAGAGGGTGGCAGGGGTCATTCAGAAAACGTTTCGGAAAGGATTGAAATTATTCGTAAAGTTTCTAGTAGTTGCTAAGTATTCTATTATCAAATACAGGCTCAAGACAAACACACTGTTTCTAACTGTCTTAGTGTTTACACCTGTTAACATACGAGTATATCTCACAAGTAGATTATGACAGCATTTCAAATAAATACGCGAAATATTGAAAATCGAATATTTGTTGTCTCTGGAAGCGGTAAGACCGTCGTTTCGTGTTCCCGGATAGTCGGTTGGAAACATGCAGTGTTTTAGCACTGCGATTACGAACCTTAAGGAGAGACAGAACACACCTAGAAGATGGCAGACCACATAGCAATGTATGACAGGCTAGGTTTTCCTGGCGCGGTAGTGACGACACAAAACACGAAAAATAGAGGACAGGACACGAACAGGGCAAGAAAACAAGTTTATTGTGTTTTTACAATGACGTGAATACCGCTAGCTGCATACAGGCGTTGAGGTAAGTCAGCGGGGACAGTTGTAAATGTGTGCTCCGACCGGGAATCTTCTGCTTACGTGGCAGACGATCTATCCATTTTTTTTTCGTCGTTGATCGTTGTGTTTGGTCGTTATGTTCGTCACATGACATCCGTTCAAGTTCGTTGTTGATCTTTTAACTCAGTTTTTTATTACACTGGCCAACCAGCTCTCTGAATAAATGTCATGTGACTAGGGCCTCCCGTCGGGTAGACCTTTCACAGGGTGCAAGTCTTTCGATTTGACGCTACGTGGGCGACTTGCGCGTCGATGGTGATGAAATGATGATGATCAGGACAACAAAACACCCAGTCCCTGAGCGGAAAGTCTATCTGAGCCGCCGAGGACTCAGAGGATAGTGCGACTGCAGGGACTTATCTCTGGCACGCCTCCCGTGAGACCCACATTCCCAATTTATTTTCCCGCACTGTATTCGTAGTGCCACTGCCCATTATACTCATTACTCGCGGAAAACAGATGACGATCGTAATCAAAAAGGTGTTCCAAATTGTGACCCTGGACCGTGACGCAGGCCTTGTCAAGGACGTATGTGACGTCTGCATCACGGACAGGGGCCCTAATTTCGAACACCTCTGACGACGATCGTTCTCTGTTGTTGTTCTTATTTCTAGGATTCTGCTGTACCAAGCACGATAAATACGATTTTTGACCCTGTTCGTGCCCTTCTTTTCTTGTGTTTTGTGTCGTCACTGTTGCACCAGCGAAGCGTTTCCGTCACCGCATTGCGCCTTGATTGTCCGTCCTCTAGGTGTACTCTATCTCTCGTGAAAGTTCGTAACTGTTGCGCTTTAGTCTCTCTTTCTCAGCGATCAAACTACCTAAACATAATTTATGGGGTTTTCCCAGCAGTGTAAGTTCTAGAGTAACGGAAGGTAAAATAAGAGCCACGTGTCCTTATTTGCGCACTTTTCAGCTTTTGTTGCGAGCAATAGGCAACAAACTCTCCAATGGTCGGTTTGTCTAAAACTGAGAGAGTCATTCATTTACTTGGTCTGTCACTTATTGCTCAAATTCGATTCTCCACTTGCGTTAAAAAGAATTTATGACGAAATCTTTAATGAGTCTCATTAAACAGAAAGCTTACTGAATCCAAAATGACTGTTGACATACCTTTCAGTAACCATTTCCTTCTTTTCCATTTCTGTAAATGTATTATTTTTTTATTATGTGTCATCAAAAAAATGGTTCAAATGGCTCTGAGCACTATGGGACTTAACATCTATGGTCATCAGTCCCCTAGAACTTAGAACTACTTAAACCTAACTAACCTAAGGACATCACACAACGCCCAGAGAAAATACCTGACTCTGCCGAGAATCAAACCCGAGAACCCGTGCGCGGGAAGCGAGAACGCTGCCGGACGACCACGAGCTGCGGACTATCTGTCATCAAACATATCCATTCCTCCCTGTTCCACCTCGACTCATGTCTCTTGTTCAATTACGACACGGAGGAAGAAGACATTTCACGCTAAGAAGAGTCGGAAGTAGTGGCCGTCAGCTGTTCCTACCGGATTCCCTGGCCAGCTCTGGAGGAGCCGCGGCCAGCGGCGGTTTGTAGCAGAAGTGCGCCGCCGCTTCCCTCCCAGCAGACACAACATCCGCCAGCTGCGGCACTCAGCCGGTGTTCTTTCTCTATCAGAGGTAAGGCTGCGAAAGACGCCGGTCGTATCCTCTCCGCTCCGCTCTGTTTGTAATCAAGCCACTTTCCGGAATGCTTACCTGAAAAGAGGGCAGACTAAACAGCACGAAGCTTTCCTGGACAGAGGTAAGCAGTTCTTCCGGTAAGCAGTCCATTTCATTAGTGCTGAGTTTGTGTCTTGGAGTAGCTATACTATTCAACGCCTATATAAAGAAAAAATTAATCGTCTCAAATAAAGTAGAGAATGAAGTTACATTACATCACTCACAAGGACAATTTGCGGACGGCTTCAGCATACCTACGTTAGTGTTTGAACTAGGATGACTCCCTGTGATGACTGCCTGTGCCGTATAGTGTTCTCTTTTCCTGTGTTAGTAATAAGAAGAGGACGCCACGAGGTATCAATCTATTAGCTTCATCAGAAATAGTACTAAGCAGAGCACCTGCACTAAACTGCTACTCCACCACGACTGCGTTTATTGATCTATATGAAACTTGATACAGTGTGCAGCAAGAGGTCAAAGTAGATAAATGTTTGCGCTGTGATACGCTGCTTAACAATCGGGACTCCTCACATAGGCTGTATCTGAATACAGGGAGTATCAAACAGAATCATCCGATTTGGCACGTCTATATTTCTGAAACTAATAAACATATACAAGGAATTTTGTTTTTTGATGAACGGGAAACTCAAAAAGGTTTTTTTCACACCTTTTCATAGGTGCTCAATATGCCCACCTTGAGAAGCACGGCATATGTCAATGCGGTATTCAGATCGTTCCCCCATTGCAGAGATAATGTCTTGAGTTACAGCCGCGTTGTCTCAGGCGCCACGTCACGGATTGCACGGTCCATTCCGACGGACTTTCGAGTCCTCCCTCGGGCATGGGTGTATATGAAGGCCTTATTTCAATAGTGGTACAAGTCCATTATCTCCACTTTTCTGTCTATAATGCTTCTGAAATTAACAAACAGAAAGAAATGCTCATCTCTAGCAAGAAGCCATATGCTTGAATATTTCTGGTATTTCGACTGCAGATTTTTCAGCGCTCATTTAACTTTAGGACTCTGTATCTCAATATGAACAAAAATGGACTTGTACCATTATTGAAATACGCCCTTCATATGTTGTTCTTAACGTAAGTTAGTTTAAGTAGTGTGTAGGTCTAGGGACCGATGACCTCAGCTGTTTGGTCCCTTAGGAACTCAAACATAAAAAAAACTGAGTTAGCTTCCACAGCTGATGTTATGCGATGTCTCACTTCAATCATTGTTGTTGGTTACGGAGGCACATAAACAGAGTCTTTTATAAACCCTCACAAGAAATAACCACATAAAGTCAGGTCTGGTGACATTGGTGACCAGTAAAAACGTTCTCAAACATATCGAGATATCTGCTTCCTGTAACAGTGTTCTCGGCAAAGAAAAATGAATCATATACCTTTTCCCGTGAAAGTGCACCAAACACATCAAATTTTGAAGAGTCCCTCTGATGTTGTACAACTTCGTGTGGTTGTTCCGTACCCCGTATTCTCACATTATGACGGTTCACTTTTCCATTGAAATGGGATGTTGCCTCGTCACTAAACACTAAGCGTGGAAGAAAACTGTTATCCTGCAAGGGCAAGAACGAAGTTACAGACCTCCACACGTTGTTGTTTGTCACCTTCACGAAGAACTTGCAGTAGCTGAATTTTGTGTGGTTCCCTGTGTAAACGTCGACACAATTTATGCCAGACGGACATCGGGGTCATGTTGAGCTGTCGAGCTGCACGGCGATCGGATTTATGCGGACTCCTCCTGAGACTATGGCGGATGCTCTCGTCGTCTGTGTCAGACACTCGGCGACGGCTCGGCGATTTGCCTTAACACAAACAACCTGTTTCTCGGAATTGTTAATGTCATCCTCTAATGTTCTGTGTTATAAGAGGAGCCACACGATATCTAGTACGAAAGTCACTCTGAACAGTTATTAATTACCCGCACTGCGCAAAACGTAGACCACTGAACGCTTTCTATTGTCCCGACACCATTTTTACTAGAACTGAAGTGGGCGCACAATGCCGCTACCTAGCGGGGACCATGTAAAACTCTAGAGTTTCCTCTTTCCAACAATAAATTGTTCACGCACATGTCTAAATAACATAATAGGTATGATTTTTAAAAATCGGATGATTCTTTTGGGCACGCCCTGTACGTCGTCTGATTTGACAATAAATACACATAACCTTAAAATGAGGAACTAAAGGAAACAAAATACATATACTAGTGTCCCAAAGTTAAGCATAGTCACGAGAAAACGAAACGAAAGGGGAATGGGTGAGCAATCATCCAACATAACCGTAAATATCTACCCTCAAACCCTACCTGTTCGCTTTGATAGGAGAAGACTAGACGTCCGCTCCGTGCTAGAATAGCGGTGTAATCGAAGGTTAATCACAAGCAGTACATAAGACCACTATGTCTCAGTCTTGTTTGTCATTTCCTAGTGAGTTGAGTGTAGTTTCCTGGTAAAGTTGACAATGTAATGGCACAATGACACAGTCTGGATTCTTTCTGCAGGGTGAAATACTCAGTCGCTGGAAGCAGGCCAGACATATACCTAAGCCTTAGTATCCTCGGATGTTCCACAAAGTGCCATTTCAAGCCTTTGACGACGGTTTTTAGACTCAGAAGATGCATCGTAGGCCAGTACGAGGTCGGCCGACAGTAACTACCTCACACCAAGACCGATATCTGGCCCTAACGGTGTACCCCAGCAAGACAGTTGGCTGCCGAGCTTGCATCTGCCTCAGGAGTTACAGTTTTCCAATAAAATGTGTATCGGAGGCTCACAACATCGCGGATGTTTGCACCCCGCTCACTCCAGCACAGAGACGGGCCCGTGTATTGTGGAGTTGGCAACATCAAATTTCGACCATGAGTTACGCTCCAGTTTGCAATCCGGTAGCTGATGCAACCCCAACGAATGTCGTGGAGATATACTTGTTTGCTGGTGACGGCGTCAAGGTGTGAGGAGGCATCATGCGGAATGGACTTACGAAGCTGCACATCTTCGTTGATGGTCGGAACAATACTGTATACTCTCAGAGGTTCAGAGATGAGATTCTGCTACCACATATTTGTGTTTTCAGAGGTTCAGTTTTGCAGACGTCCATTTTAGGGACGGTAACGCCCATCCGGATCGAGATGCTTCGGTGTATATATTTGTTGAAGCTGAAGATGTGGGTGGTACAGAACAGTCCAACGACGTCCCTGGATCTGAATCGTATAAAACATGCCTGGGATGCATTTGGGAGACGAAATGCATCACTTCAAACTCTACCAAGGACACTTGCAGATCTCCACATACCTGCTGCCGAGCAATGTGATCAACTGCAAAGCGAACTCTTCATCAGTCTCTTAGAGAGCATGGCACGTCTCTGTGCAGCATATGTGGCTGTCAGAAGTAACCATATCTCAAATTAAGTGTTTATTTTGTTGAGGAACGTATTTCCCAATGTCTTATTTTTTTACCCATTTGTATCAGAATTTTTCTAACATTATGTTTCGGACACTGTTGTATGCCTAAAGTAGTTAAGCCTTAGTTCGTTGAATAATCCTTCCAACTACCTCACAAGGTGTTATCTTCGCTTTTTGTGATTATGCTCAGTCTTTTAACCCTAATATGTTTTCAATAAATAAAGTTTTGTACTTTGTATTCTAAGAGATGGTAGCAAATTGAACAACGGTGCATTATTGAGGCAAAGGAAATCACCTGTTAATTACGGGGGTGGTAGCTATTATTCCTGGCCAAGAGGCGTATACTGGTGCCAAACGTCTTAATTTGACGAAGAAGGTTCTGAGGATGCATCGTATGGCAGTGAATCAGAGAGAATGAGAATAGCGGAATAAAAAGGAATCGAAATTATAGACCAAAATCGTTTGCCAGTCATAATAAACATTTGTTGCAATCGAGAATGTTTTACTGAATTTTAATATTTTACATTGACTGGCGTTAACTCTCCACTGAAAAAAAAAACGCTTTCTAAAATTTTAAATTCTACAGAAAAAAATTAGGTAGACAAGCAAGATCAGGACTGAGGAGATTCTCTGCAGAATCGGCGAAGAAGGGGATCTATGGGAAACATTGACGAGAGAAAGGGGCAGAATGACACGACATGTGTTAAGACATCAGTGAACTGTGGACAGTAAAAGCTGTAGGGGAAGACAGAAATTAGAATACATCCAGCAGATAATTAAGAGAGTATGGTGCAAATGCTATTCTAAAAGGTTGACACGGAGATAAATTTGTGGCGGGCCGCGTCGAACCCTTCAGAAGGCTGATGACGAAAAATATCTCCTCGGCGTTTACTGTTGGTGTTCTCCTATCGAGCTGATTACAATATGTCAACTTCATTCCCTTAAATTTTATAACGTAGCATATAATACGATAAAACATTTTACGAATTTTTCGCCACCTGTAGTCTTGTATCTTATGACATACTAGCTGACACATCTGGCATTGCCCGAGTATTCATTTCGCCACTTTTCTATTAAAAATGAAAACAAAAAAATGAACTGTGTTTGTAGTGTAATATCTAAAAAAAAAAATCATTTCCATGTATTCGTGAACACACCTTTGAAGTTATGAATTTGTCGCACAAAGTAATACGCATAACGTACAATGAAAAAGTGCAGTACCACAGACAGTTTTTGCACGCCGGGCGCAGCTGCTCAGCGTGTCTACATTTCGACTTTTTAGACGTCTCTATCGCAACGCCTCATCGTAGATCTATAGACGGCTTTTGTTTTCTCCTGCGGCCTTTCTCTCTTCGTAGTTGGAAGCTGTCAAAAGCCCAGCTACGTGTTAGGTATTTCCTTAAGCTGACTCTCCCGTAGGGGTGTCCTAATAGCAAAGATTAAAAACATTAAAACATCGTTCATGATGCAGCATTTTTTCACGCATCTCAATGTTTATAACGTCATATCTCTTGAACTATACGTCGTACAATGATATATTTTGGAAGGTACATTCGGTGGCATAGGTGGATTCTAGTTGCGAAATATGTTGTGAACAGAGTCCGTCACAGAGAAGTGATAAATTTAAACGTCATCCTTGATGCGGCAGATTTTCATGCATTTCACTGTTTTTAACGTCATACCTGCTGAACTATGACAGGTAGGTGGGTCTTACCCCAACAACGATTCCTGGGATGTGCGTGTCATATTTGGTTGTAATCAGTCCATAGGTTTATGAGGAAATGTGGAACGGCCGCCCGGTGTGGCCGAGTGGTTCTAGGCGCATCAGTCTGGAACCGCGCGACCGCTACGGTCGCAGGTTCGAGTCCTGCCACGGGCATGGGTGTGTGTGATGTCCTTAGGTTCTAAGTTCTAGGGGACTGATGACCATAGAAGTTAAGTCCCATAGTGCTCAGAGCCATTTGAACCATTTTTGAAATGTGGAACACACACACACACACACACTTGTTTATAGATCAAAGAAAATTGTGTGACGCTAAAAATGCGGTTCGTATCGCACGTTGCTTATTGTATGCTGCATGTTAATGGCATGATAGACAATACGAATAGTAACCTGAGACTTATTTCAGATGACCTTCGATCAGAAGGAAACAGTATAAATATTCAGGCAGATTTTAATAAGATCTGAAAGTCAAGGCAAAAAACCTGAAACTTGATTTAAACGACCTGAACTCGAAAACTATGCATTTCACAAGAAAAAAAAAGTAGTATTCTATGACAACATCACAGTGTCACAACTGGAATCAATCATCTGACACAAGCACTCGTGTGTATCAATTTGAGGAGACAAACTAATGAACCAAAATTTGCGTAGTCGATTCCTTGTATACTAACAGTACAAAACATCTGTAACAAAATTTTTTTTGTATTGCTTACTTTCTGTAGGAAATGATCGTCAATGAAAGGTAACTTGGCAACACTGCAATCATGAGTACGACAAGTACCTTGAGTGAACACTGTGTTGCTGTGCTGGCTAGTTAGTGCGTGGGGCAGAATTTGGGTGACAAGTGAACTACACCAATACCGGCGGTGCCAGTGGTCGCAGGTTTATTTGACTCACAGGAGTGCGTAATGGAAAGCTGAAGAACGTATTCAGGCGTACCAATGAGCGGGGTGTGGCAGTGGCTAGCACAGTGGACTCGCATTCGGAAGCACGACGGTTCAAACCCGTGTCCAGACATCGAGATTTAGGATTTTCATGATTTCTCCAGGCAAACGGTAGTGTTCCGGCGTAATGTCAAGCGCTGGCAGGTCGGCCATGAACGTTACATCAGAGAGGGCTGTGAGACGACGTCAGCCAGTTGTAGTACGCTGACAGACCGCTCTCTAGGACGACGAGCTTCATCTAAGCGAAGAGAATGTAAGTGCCGCTCCGCGTGACCGCACCGGAGTTGAAATCTAGCCGATCTACGAACTCTACAGCAGTGACTTACGAACAGTATTACTGGACCTATATTGGAAATTAATATATTGAAGAGACTGCTTACTTTCCATGTCGCCCATTGCTTTCCACACTTCTGACAGCTGAGAAAGTTAAATATCGCAATCATTTCCTTTTGTAATAAACTTTATTAATACGATTTGCTTGAACTGTTGTGCAGCGATCCGAGAAAGCAAGTTTCCTACGCACCCTATACTAGACGAGTGGACGGAACACAACACTCAGGATAGGAATCGATGACGTCAGCAGTATGGTCCCATAGAATCTTACGACAAATTTACAAAATACACAACAATCAGGATTGTTCCTCTCAAAACGCACGGCCCATTTCCTTCCTCATCCTTGACACAGTCAGAGCATGTGCTCCGTCTCCAATGACCTAATTTTCCTTCCTTCCTTCCTTCAGGCGTTCGTAGGGTAATGAGCCAGTATTGCTTATTTATAGATGCAGTTTTAAAACAGTCAATAATGTGACTTACGGAGGTAACAGAGTAACAGTACATTTGACTATGCACGGGAAAGATTTTGTAAAATGCGTTAGGAAGTGAAATTAAATCCGTTATCTTCAAAGTCGGTAAGCACAGGAAGCAATATTAGTCATGGGCCTCATGTGGGAAATGATCTCACCAGTAAATCTGTCAAGACAAGTTCTTCTAAAATATCTTTGCAAAGAAGTTCCCCTGTAGCTCCTGGGAAATGAACGTGCCTGCAGAAACTAATTGGGCAGGCAACATGGGACGAGTCGATAACAGGGACTCTCTAAAGGTAGCCGACACCAATGTAACAGTACCCAGCACGTCGTTCCCGGAGACGAGTGTTTACCAGAGACAGAGGTAGCGTCAGCAAAGCCCCAGGGAACACTGATACGACCGCTCTCATCCGCTATACGCATAATCGATCTGACGGACAGGGTAAGCAGCGATCTGCAGCTGCTTGCTAATGACGGTGTGGTGAATGGAAAGGGGTCCTCGTTGAGTGGCTGTAGTAGGGTACAAGATGACTTAAACAAAATTTATTGTATTTGTGATGGATTCCAGTCTGCTCTAAATGTAGAAAACGTAAGTTAAAGCGTATCAGTAGGAAAAACAATCCCGTAACGTTCGAATACAGCATTATTAGTGCGCTGCGTGACACAGTCACATCGATCAGTTATAAAGACGTAACGTAACGAAGCGATATGCAATCGAAGGGGCACTTAAGGTCAGTAGTTGGGAAGGTGCGTTGTCGGCCTTGGTTTATTGAGAGAATGTTAGAAAAGTGTAGCTCACCTACAAAGGAGCCAGCGTATAGAACGCAAGCGCGACCCATTCTTGTGTGATAACCGGTTGTTTTTGATCCCCGCCATGTCGAATTAAATAAAGATGTTGAAGAACTTCAGAAGTGAGCCACTAGATTTCTTAACGGAAAGCGATTATTACGGAGATGCTTCGTCGCCTCAAGTGCTGGAAGACGACGATCTTTTCGCGAAACACACTCCTTTGAAGCTGACTGCAATGCCGTTCTATCGCCGACAACTTACATTTTATACAAAGACCGCGAGGATAACACGAGAGAAATCAAGGCTCGTACGGACACATACAAACACTCTTATTTCCGTAGTTCTATTTGCAAGTCGAACGGGAATTTATTTATTTATTTCATTAACAGTACAGAGTAACCCACCGCCATGAAATTAAGATGGGTCGTATGCTTCTGAATCTAATAGCAAAGACTTATCGATGTTACAGTCTTATTAGTCTACAGTTGTTAATGCTGTAATATAAAGAACATAATATATAAAGATTTATCTGAGGTAACAGCGAATTGAATGCCTAACAGTTCTTAAAATGGTTCCTTATCATTTGTTACTACATGGTTGAGAATATAATTTCTACAATGCAAATGTCAAAGAAAAATAAATAAAAAAAGAGAAAATGTAACGGGAAGGGAAACGAGTAATAGTGGTACAAGATACCATCCGTCATGCAATGTAATGGCTTGCGGCGTATGTATGTCAGTCTACGTGAAGGGGCCAACGGTTTCAGTGATCGAACAAGACGGACTCAATGGTGAGTAGTGTTATAGAGCGGAGATCTCATAATGTCGTCTCCGAAAACAAAATGTGCCTCTGAAGGTAAACACAACTACAATTCAAATTATTTCCCGATCAGTAGTCTTCATTGGCTGTTCATGAAAATGTCCCACTCAATTGCTGACAAATAGACAACATCCGCTCCACGCCTGGCGCTGGATTCCAGGCACCACTGAGGTCACCGTCCCCGCAACAGTGCACGTTGCTCCACAGAAGGAAATTCTCCGTGCGTAGCAAAATACTGGCGCAAATTTTCTTCCAATTTCTCCCGTTCTGAACAGAGCTCTATGCGATTTTCCAATCACCACACTACTTATTACTAACGTAATCAGTTATTTCATGTGCGCCGTCCAAAAACTCTTTTTCATGACAAGCTCAAATAATAGATTGTGTTTTGCTATCCTCAACCATCACACAACTCTGGAATCGACCAGCGATCCTAAAGTTATCTATCATTCACGCAAGTAGGATCGAAGTGCTGCTGGCAGTACGGTTCTAGCAACACCGACTCAAAGGAAGGCCTCGGCGATTGTTACTGACGTCACGTCAGCTAGGCACGGCGAACGCCAGGTCTGTTGCAGGCAGAAACGCCTGGGCGTGCTTATCACTATAAATCTCTTATTTTTGAACAAAATGTTTGGTATTGTTTTGGATTCTGCAGTTTTATTTAGATGAAAGATTTTCTCACTATCGTAAAGCTACCAATGAAGATCATAGTTCGATATTACTGAATCCTGTCGAAACAAACGTAGATCAATATGAGAAGATGCTTTGCCCCATTGCAATCTTCGGAAATTTTACATTCAAGTGACTATATTTACTTGATCCATTTTGTTATCGAAACTTACCCCCAACCCCCTTACAATGAACTCGTTTCTTTTATTTATTTATTTTCGTTTGACATCGTCACTGGAAATGTGAACTAATTTACACGTGTAAATGTCCAACTGTTGCCAGTCATTAGATTCCAGTCGTTTTCAACGAAAGGAATTCTAAACAGGTAACAAAATAGCTTCATACATCGAAAATGCTGCTAAGCTTAAACTTTTTTAAACATGCACATTACAAAAGGTAAATATTCCCCTCTTGCAAATGAAAGGAGAAACTTTATAAGATAAAAAAATTTTATTTGGTAAAACAAGTATCTCTTTTGCCTTTTCTTCTGTCCCCCACCCCATCCCCAAACGTGTACAATCGCAAGATATTTCATTAACTTTTAGTGCTCCTCACCCTATAGTCAACCAAGATACCTAAAGAAGAGCACGACTACGTTCAGTTTCTTGTAAAAGCAACCCAGTACAAACGTATCTTCCTCAGATTTACAAATAAGGTAAATAAGCACGAATTCTGTTGCTGCTTGACCATGAAGTTGCTTTTGTATGTCAGTCCTTAAAATAGGTGGAAATTTAAGTTCAGGAGTTAACTATTTGTTTAGAAGTGTAATGAATTAAACAATTAATTGATTGCAGAAATCTCTCAGAACAATGTGTGTTGGTCAACTATCGCCAATAGTTTCACATTTTCCTGTGTCAGAGAGGGAGACACCACCATTATGAGTATGCCTGCAACAGACCTGGCGTTCGCCGTGCCTAGCTGACGTGACGTCACGAACAAGCGCCGAGGCCTTCCTTTGAGTCGGTGTTGGTTCTAGGCGCTACAGCCTGGAACCGCGAGATCGCTACAGTCGCAGGTTCGAATCCTGCCTCGGGCATAGATGTGTGTGTTGTCCTTAGGTTAGTTAGGTTTAAGTAGTTCTAAGTTCTAGGGGACCGATAGAATTTGAGTCCCACTGTACTCAGAGCCGTTTGAACCATTTCTGAAGTGCTGCTTTTAGTCAATAGCGTGCCTGCAGATAATATTTTAATTAATTTATGTAAACTGAATCTGTAGGGAGGGGGCAGGAGGAGGAAAGGAATGGGACATAACTGATGATATCAGCTGCATCGGGACTTTGTCTGGAATAAGCAGCGACGACTGAAAATGTGTGCCGACAGATACTAGGCAGTTGCTCAACTACTCCGCCCTCCAGACGCAATTTTTACCCCAGTTGCGCGAACTTTATCGGTATAGTGCGAACAAAGCGTGGAGAGAGCGGCGGTTGGGGGGGCGGGGGTCACTCAGAGTACTGTAGAGAAAATGCCAACCGATGGAAGGAAGTGCCGTTCTAAACTGAAGCCTACTCTCACATTTTTTGTAACTATTAAGTGGAGCCCCTCCGCATCCACACTTGTATGGTGACCATTCAGAAACATCAACTGTCACCTCTGCTTGCGTTAGTATCTAAAAAGAATTCCACCGAAACTGCGGCAATTTATTTTTGCCTGGCTTCTTAAACATTTGTAAGCTTCCGAGAAGCGTCGAAAGGGGCGACTTTTGAGAAAAACCTACACATTTCAGTGGTTTCCACACCAAAATTTGCTTCTTTGCTAAAACAAAGTGGAGTTTACGCTGACTCACCGCACTAACATGTCGTGCAGACCCAGGTGTGAGAGACTTCTGAAAAAGTAGTACATTCCTTAGCCGAAAAGGTCTGTAGTTATTGGAATAACACGGTAGATAATGAAGTTCTACATAATAACGACATGGTAAAATACTCTATTCTTCGTGTGCAATAATTTGCCAAAATCTCATTTCGATATCTGAAATCGTTTATGAAGTATAAGGAATGTTGTGACTACTTCAATCTGGCTTCATCGCTGGCGCGCTGCGATCGCAAATGAGTGTGCTACATCAGATCAGTTCTCTCGAGACTAGTAACAGGTAGATACCTCAGCCCAAGTCTAAAGAAGAACACAGTAAGTCAGCTCAGTTTCATACATAACAACGTATCATATAATATGCACCAAACGCAAAATCGTAGCGTGTTCTATATCTCAATGGACACTTTTCCGAATCTTGCCCAGTGTCTTACTTTCAGGTAAATATCATAATAAATACGGCCATTAACGAAATGATGGGTACATCATCACGAGCCTGACATATAAAGCTATAAGAAAAGCACAAGCGTAATTTTTTTACCGAATAGCTTCGGTTTTTATTTAATCGTATGTCTAGGGCCCCCCGCTGCATCGGCCGTTCGCCGGGTGCCGGTCTTTCAATTTGACGCCACTTCGGCGACCTACAGTCGATGAGGATGATGGGATGCTGGTGAGGACAGCACAACACTCAGTCCCTGGGCGGAGAAAATTCCGCGACCCAGCCGGGAATCGAACTCAGGCCCAGAGGATTGACAATCAGTCACGCTGCCCGGTTAGCTAACGGGAGCGGACAATAGTTTCCGTAAAATAGTTTGAGAAAGACTGCAGGGTGCGCGCATCGGTGACCAGCCGAAAGGTGGAAAACACTTAAACGGTGTCCCCTTCCAAACAAACGAATGAACTCGCCAAACGCTTTGGACGAAAACTGGTCACTCCACATTGGCCATCGTATCCTGCGCGAGCTGTAAGCTCCCTGGCCGACTCCCTCTTCCTCCCAGCACCATCCATCCGCAGTCCGAAACAGCAGGCACTAGGCATTTTCACTAATGTGAGCGGCTCTAGTTGCTAAAGAACCGTCGAGTGATATTTAAATTTGGCGACTGCAAATAACCCAGCTGTTTCAGTGAGGCACAGGCACAGTAGGTGAAAGTAATTAAAGGCCGAACGTCTGTTGATTACCAATCTCAGGTAGCGACCCACAGAGGAAGAGATGGTTATTACCACAAAGAATCCCATAAAAGCCTACATAGATAGTTTCAACCACCAGTATTATTGTGGAGTCTAGGAACGTATGACAAGCACCTACGTATCACCTTCGTAGTGACGGGGAACAAAACATTAAACTAATTACAGTGCTCAGAGGCATTTAAAAATACTTTCTACACTCCGTATGAGGATGTACTGGGAAGTAACTCCTGTATTCTGTGCAATGGGATGTATCCTCTGAAATAAACTTCACTGTGGTTCTTAGAGTACTATTGTATATAGGGTGGTCCATTGATCGTGACCGGGCCAAATATCTCACGAATTGGCGTCAAACGAAAAAACTACAAAGGGCGAAACTTGTCTAGCTTGAAGGGAGAAACCGCATGGCGCTATGGTTGGCCCGCTAGATGGAGCTGCCATAGGTCAAACGGAAATCAACTGCGTTTTTTTAAAATAGGAACTCCATTTTTTATTACATATTCATGTAGTACGTAAAGAAATATGAATGCTGTAGTTGGACCACTTTTTTCGCTATGCGATAGATTGTGCTGTAATAGTCACAAACATACGGCTCACAATTTTAGACGAACAGTTGGTAACAGGTAGGTTTTTTAAATTAAAATACAGAACGTAGGTACGTTTGAACATTTTATTTCGGTTGTTCCAATGTGATACATGCACCTTTGTGAACTTATCATTTCTGAGAACGCATGCTGTTACAGCGTGATTACCCGAAAATACCCCATTCATGCAATAAATGCTCAAAATGATGTCCGTCAACCTCAATGCATTTGGCAATACGTGTAACAACATTTCTCTCAACAGCGAGTCGAGTAGTTCGTCTTCCGTAATGTTCGCACATGCACTGACAATCCGCAGACTCCTGTTGTCAGGTGTTTTCGGTGGATCACGATAGGAAATATCCTTCGACTTTCCCCACAGAATGAAATCCGTGGACGTCAGATCAGGTGAACGTGCGGGCCATGGTATGGTGCGTCGACGACCAATCCACCTGTCATGAAACATTCAATTCAGTACCGCTTCAACCGCACGCGAGCTATGTGCCGGGCATCCATCACGTTGAAAGTACATCGCCATTCTGTCATGCAGTGAAACATATTGTAGTAACATCGGTAGAACATTACGTAGGAAATCAGCATATACTGCACCATTTAGATTGCCATCGATAAAATGGGGGCCATTTATCCTTCCTCTCATAACGCCGCACCGTACATTAACCCGCCAAGGTCGCTGATGTTCCACTTGCCGCAGCGATCGTGGATTTTCCGTCACCAGTAGTGAATTTTAAGCGTGTTTACGTTACCGCCGTTGGTGAATGACGCTTCGTCGCTAAATAGAACGCGTGCAAAAAATCTGTCATCGTCCCGCAATTTCTCTTGTGCCCAGTGGCAGAACTGTGCACGACATTCAAAGTCGTCGCCATGCAATTCCTATTGCATAGAAATATGGTACGGGTGCAATCGATGTTGATTTTCAACACCGACGTTTTTGAGATTCCCGATTCTCGCGCAATTTGTCTGCTAGTGATGTGCGGATTAGCCGCGACAGCAGCTAAAACACCCACTTGGGCATCATCGTTTGTTGCAGGTGATGGTTGACGTTTCACATGTGGCTGAATACTTCCTGTTTCCTTAAATAACGTAACTATCCGGCGAACGGTTCGGACACTTGGAAGATGTCATCCAGGATACCGAGCAGCATACATAGCACGCGCCCGTTGGGCATTTTGATCACAATAGCCATACATCAACACGATATCGACCTTTTCCGCAATTCGTAAAGGGTCCATTTTAACACGGGTAATGTATCACGAAGCAAATACCGTCTGCACTTTCGGAATGTTGCGTGATACCACGTACTTATACGTTTGTGACTATTACATCGCCATCTATCACAAAGCGAAAAAAGTGGTCCAACTAAAACATTCATATTTCTTTACGTACTACACGAATATGTAATAAAAATTGGGGGTTCCTATTTAAAGAAAACGCAGTTGATATGCGTTTGACCTATGGCAGCGGGCTCCAGCGGGCCAACCATAGCGCCATCTGGTTTCCCCCTTCAAGCTAGAAGAGTTTCGTTCTTTGTAGTTTTTTCCGTTTGATGCTTATTTCGTGTGATATTTGGTCCGGCCACTATCAATGGACCACCCTGTGTATGAGTATTGTCGTGTACATTTTTAGTGTCATAATTTCTCCAAATGCTGATGTATACTAAGATGATTGGAAGACCTAATTTATTCAGCACTGTATGATATAAAAGAGGAGTACTGTGGACGGAGGAGAGAGGATGGGGGGTGGGGCGGGAGGGGCGGGAGTAATTGGCCACCCATAGGGACGGAGCTGCTTATAAAAATCAAATTATTCTGTTCGTAAACGCTGTAAATGAGTGTTCGTGAAACAAAGGATTATTCGTTATGCTGTAGGAGCCACTAGACGGGGCCTGCAGTCTGCACGCACGCGGACCTCGCCGTGGTGCACCGGTTGGGTCTGCGAGGGCGGACCAGTTGGGTTGGAGGTTTCGCCGTCCTGCCACAGCGGGGCCGCCGCTGTCGTTATATATAGACCGGCTATCGGCCGCACGGCTGCGACCTGGAGCTGCACTTTTTGCAACACACTAGAAGTTCGTTTTATATGTTATTTTCCACTTTCCTCGTACAGTAAATCTAAAGTATCATTACCTTCATAAGAAACAATTACCTTACAGTTACCAATATACATTTCTCTTTATGAGACGATATTCGAAGAATTCTTTTGTGGTAAATTTTATTTTATATTGCAAGGTAGTAAGCGAAATACGTTTTCTCTCGATTATAATATAAATAAATTATAATTGTTACACAAAGTGTTTGATTACGAGGTACAACCGGAAGGGATGAGTAGAGCACAATGGAACAAGTATATAATCCTGTTAACCGTGCCGGCCAGAGTGGCCGAGCGGTTCTAGGCGGTACAGTCTGGAACCGGGAGACCGCTACGGTCGCAGGCTCGAATCCTGCCTCGGGCATGGATGTGTGTGTTGTCCTTAGGTTAGTTCGGTTTAAGTAGTTCTAAGTTCTAGGGGACTGATGACCTCAGATGTTAAGTCCCATAGTGCTCAGAGCCATTTTGTTAACCGTGGGTCCGGCAAAACAGTGGTTTGTCTGACACGACGTATCACGATTGTGCCCGTGAAAATATAACAGAGTCCCCGAGGATGCAAACTGCAGGTTTCGTACTGAGGACAAATACATTACAACAAGTTACCCACACGGTCAGCGTTCATGCTAAGCCAGCTTTCAGCACCTTACAAAATCCCAGGCTATTTCCGAATGCTTTGACAACCATCTACAACATGCTTACGAGTTTATTGACATTTCGAACAGGGCTGGAAAACACCAAAGCTTTTAAACATCTCCAACCGCAAAAGAAGAATGGGCTCAGTTCTATGAACATGGTACTCCTTGCTACTGACGAGCCACCACTGATTAGAAGATTCTTGCTACGTCTTCCCAAACAACCACAAGAAAAAGTGCGGTGCGCCGTGACGAGGTTTGCAGCATACTCATACTCCTAATATAAACACAAGCTCTCGACATTAACAGTGTTATAACAATAGCCTGACTGCACTTGTGCATACGTCGTATGGGTTAAACTATTGGTTGTAGGGCCTAGATTTATTAATATTATTTACTTATATGAATATTATATACAATGCTGGCAGGTCGCTGATAACAGTCAACTGATGTTCGATTAACTTCCACTTCTTTATTACATTACGCGTTTCTGGCGTCATTAGCGACTCTCAAACATTGGTTATTATTTTCATATATTTCAACGTGCTCGCAAGCCTCACGCACGACTTTCTGTCGCATTTAAAATTATTTACTTGCTTCATTGTCCTCCAATCGCCTGTTCATTTGTACCTATATTGTAAAACAGTTTCTATAACTTAACTGTCTTTCTACAACCGTGGCACGTTGCTAAATTCAGCGAAGTTACCTTCAGTATTCTTACTGGATAAGCAACTACGTTGTTTTCAGCACTAGGCAGTAATTGTCACAGCATCTCGAAATAAATGTAAATATTACCTTGTGGTGTCACTGTATCTAATATAACGTCGAATATCCCTACCTATTTTAAGTATGCTAGACCTGTCTATTTCAATGAAGGAACGAAGTGTTTATTAATTTCTCATCGACGACTGTTGGCAGAGGAGTGTGCTCCATTAACAAAACAAAAAAAAAGAAGTAATTTAAGAACAAATTTAATCGTTGAATTGATTGCAATGAAGGACTAAGGCTATAAATAGAAATATTGTAGAACAATTACGTACAGCATGGAGTTTTAGCTTTCAAATGGTTTCTTATTGTACGTTAAATACTGAAAATTTTTGTGGAATTACCATAGATGACGTCAGGGTACGCCGCATACACTCTTAGCGAAGACGTATTTACACGTCGATCGTGTCATAAAAATCTCGAGAACATGAATTGTCATTGACGAATATAAAGTTTACAAGCGTAAGGAGGAATTAATACCTTCTTTGCGTTCATGTAGGCGGCAATACCTTGAAAAACTATGCTAAGTATATGGGAACTGTATTAAACTGGAATACAATATATGTGCAAAAAATAAGTACGATTCGTATTTTTCGAATGGTCTGAAGATTCTTAGTTACAACACTGAAGACGAAGCCGTGTTTTGAATTTCAATTTGTAAGGACAAGAAGAGAATAGAAGCTTTCAAAATGTGGTGCTACAGAAGAATGCTGAATATAAGGTGGGTAGGTCACGTAACTAATGAGGAGGTATTGAATAGGATTGGGGAGAAGAGAAGTTTGTGGCACAACTTGACTAGAAGAAGGGGTCGGTTGGTAGGACATGTTTTGACGCATCAAGGGATCATAAATTTAGCATTGGAGGGCAGCGTGGAGGGTAAAAATCGTTGAGGGAGGCCAAGAGATCAATACACTAAACAGATTCAGAAGGATGTAGGTTGCAGTAGGTACTGGGAGATGAAGAAGCTTGCACAGGATAGAGTAGCATGGAGAGCCGCATCAAACCAGTCTCAGGACTGAAGACCACAACAACAACAACAAGGAGCAAGACTTCATGAGAGATTTTTTTTTTAGGTACGATGGCAAACACAAATCAATGCTTGTGTATGGCTGACAATTTCAGCAGAATAGGATGCTTATACCAATATGCAATAAGAGCGAAATAAGAGAAATTTGTGTTAGTTCTGACGCATAAAGTTAATTTCTAGCGCACCGTTCTCTAGTACAAACAGTAAAAGCGCCAGTAATGCCGGTAGATTGTACAACTTATCAGGCACACAGTAGTGTCTTGCGGAGTATACTTGTAGAAGATATAATAATCTTTACACAATGAGGTTGCTGCAGACGCATACTAGATGCAACTTGTGTCCACTGAGAAAAAGAATAGCCAAGCGCATGGTTCGAATATTGTGTCCTACAGGTTCCTCGACCGGTATATCCCTTTAGAAGCCCTGTGTTTTTTTTTCTCTGCTGCGTCAGCTCACTAGCAAACTTTACCTTGCAGCTCCCTCGTAAGTGGTTCGGTCATTCGAATTTCACCGTCAGACAAACTTCGCACGAACGCACAATCGTACGTTCTCACTACATCTGTTGTACGCAAACGACATGCGACATCTTAAGTAAAACTGGGTTGATAGGCCGTCATACGAGAGTAGCTACAGTAGAGAAGACAGCAGACTGCGGACGAACCTTGTGCGTGTAGCCTGAGAGGGGCGGCAGCCAGCGCGACTAGGGCGAGCAGCGGCAGCGGCGGCGGCGTCCACATGGTGTCTGGCGGAGGGCATGCTGCGCGCGGCTCGCCGGCTCGGCACCTACTGCGCGGCCCGCGCGCGGCCACGCCGCCGAGGCGTCGCGCGCCGCCGACCCAGGCCGCGGGGAAGGATCCAGGCCCGCCCGGCGCGGAGGCCTGCGGGACACGCGCGACTGTTCTTACTGACAGGGTTGGAACGTCAGTGATAACGCCAGAAAAAATTGTTTCGTGTTGCATGCCACCATCAATAATTTTTACATTCAGTTGATTCAACAACATGACGAAAAGGCGGATGGTTACTCGATGTGGTAGCGAGGTCAATAGACAGGAGAGCACAAAATTCAAATAGGGAAGGAAATCTTTACACAGAAACCACTGAAGAACTACCTTATTGGATGAGAGGTGGTTCAAATGGTTCAAATGGCTCTGAGCACTTAAACCTAACTAACCTAAGGACATCACACATATCCATGCCCGACGCAGGATAAGAACCTGCAACCGTAGCGGTCGCGCGGTTCCCGACTGTAGCGCCTAGAGCCGCTCGGCCACTTTCGCCGGCTACATGAGAGGTAAATCTTCAAAAATCTACCCCGAAACACTGGCCATTAAAATTGCTACACCACGAAGATGGCGTGCTAAAGACCTTAAATTTAACCGACAGGAATAAGATGCTGTGATATGCAAACGATAAGCTTTTCAGAGCATTCACACAAGGTAGGCGCCGGTGGCGAGACCTACAATGTGCTGACATGAGGAAAGTTTACAACTGATTTCTCATACACAAACAGCAGCTGACCGGCGTTGCCTGGTGAAACGTTGTTCTGATGCCTCGTGTAAGGAGGAGAAATGCGTACCATCACGTTTCCGACTTCGATAAAGGTCGGATTGTAAGCCTATCGCGATTGTGGTTTATCGTATCGCGACATTGCTGCTCGCGTTGGTCGAGATCCAATGACTGTTAGCAGAATATGGGATCGGTGGGTTCACGAGGGTAATATAGATCGCCGTGCTGGATACCTACGGCCTCGTACAACTAGCAGTCGAGATGACAGGCATCGTATCTGCATGGCTGTAACGGATCGTTCAGCCACGTCTCGATCCCTAAATCAGCAGATGGGGACGTTTGCGAGACAGCAACCATCTGTACGAACAGTTCGACGACGTTTGCAGCAGCATGGGTTATCAGCTCGGAGACCATGGCTGCGTTTACCCTTGACGCTGCATCACAGACAGGAGAGCCTGCGATGGTGTTCAAAATGGCTTTGAACAGTGGAAGTTACATTTCAGATGTGTTACGACCCGTGGCTCTACCCTTCATTCGATCCCAGCAAAACCCTGCATTTCAGGAGGATAATGCACGACGGCATGTTGCAGGTCCTGTACGGGCCTTTCTGGATATAGAAAATGTTCGACTGCTTCCCTGGCGAGCGCATTCTCCAGATCTCTCACCAATTGAAAACGTCTGGCTCGTCACAATACGCCAGTCACTACTCTTGATGAACTGTGGTATCGTGTTGAAGCTGCATAGGCAGCTGTACCTGTACACGTCATCCAAAGTCTGTTTGACTCATTGCCCAGGCGTATCATGACCGTTATTACGGCCAGAGGTGGTTGTTCTGGATACTCATTTCTCAGGATATATGCACTCAAATTGCGTGAAAATGTAATCACATGTCAGTTGTAGTATAACATATTTGTCCAATGCATACCCGTTCATCATCTGCATTTCTTCTTGGTGTAGCAATTTAAATGACCAGTAGTGTAAATACAGAGGTATGTAAACAGGCAGAATACTGCACTGCGGTCGACAACAGCCACATAATACAAGTGTCTGGCGCAGTTGTTACATCGGTTACTGTTGTTGCAATGGCAGATTATGAAGACTTAAGCGAGTTTGAACGTGGCATCACAGTGGGCGCACGTGTTGTGAGACGCAGTATCTCCAAGGTAGCGATGAAGAGGGGGTTTTTATTGTGCGACCATTTCACGATTGTACCTTGAATATCAAGAATCCGGTACAACATCGAATCTCCCGACATCGGTGCGGCCGCAGAAAGATCCTGCAAGAACAGGAAAAACGACGGTTGAAGAGAATCGTTCAACATGAGAGGAGTGCAGTCCTTCCCTATATTGCGGCAGATTTCAGTTGCTGGACCATCAGCAAGTGTCAGCATGCGAACCATTCAACGAAACGTCATCGACATGGGCTTTCGGGGGCGAAGGCCCACTCGTGTACCCTTGATGACTGCGCGACACATAGTTTTACGCATCGCCTGGGCCCGTCAACACTGACACTGGACTGTTAATGACTGTTAACATGTTACCTGGTCGGACAAGTCTCGTTCCAAATTCTATCGAGCAGATGAACAGGTAAGGGTATGGAGACAACCTCGTGAAGCAATGCATGTCAGCAGGTGGCTGTTCAAGCTGGTCGAGTCTCTGGAATGGTGTGGGGCGTGTGCTGTTGGAGTGATATGGACTCCTGATACGTCCTAGTGAGGTGACACGTACGTAAGTATCCTGTCTGATCACCTGGATCCATTCATGTCCACTGTGCATTCATATGGAGTTGGGCAATTCCAGCAGGACAATGCGACACCCCATACGTCCAGAATTGCTACAGAGTTGCTCCATGAACACTCTTCTGAGTTTAAACACTTCCGCTGGCTACCTAACTCCCCACACATGAACATCATTGGGTATATCTGGGATGCCTTGCAAAGTGCTGTTCAGAAGAGATCTCCACTCCTTGTATTCTTACGGATTTTGGACAGCCCTGTAGGATTCAGGGTGCCAGTTCCGTCCAGCACTAACGCAGACATTACTCTAGTCCATGGCACTTCGTTTTGCGACCACTTTCTTTGGCTCTTCAGTGTATTTTGAAACTGGCTTACATCTATTCTTGTAAAGAACGAGAGATAGCACAAAATAATTTAACATAAGATAAATCGCAAATTATGTGCTATCTCATTTGTTCAGAAAGCTGTCTTACTGAAGTGTCACACAAAGATGTAATCACCGCTGTTCACTGTGTCCAGCTGGGAGAAAATACACAATGCGCTAGTGTATTGCTGGTGGCATATTTGGTACAGCCGTGTGCGTGTTAGCCACTAGTGGTACACAGCACCTGATGGTTGGATCTAGCAACATCCACCAATCTTGGACGCCACCCGACGGGAGGATCTATAGTGAGCCACTGATGTACACACTGGATTTTGTTTTCCACAGTCGTAATTTGAACAATAAAGTCAATATGTGCTGTCCATATTTGGGAGTTCGGAAAAAGGACAAATGAAGTAGTACGTTTTTTGGATGAGTATTTAGTTTCTACAATAACTTGATAAAACCACTGGAAAGCTGTACTGATTTTCTGACGTTACAAAAAATTATCTGTATTTTGAGAATATTACGTAAAATAGAAGACTTCACTTTAATTTTTCGGAGAGGCACGATTTATTCCTGATATTATAACTAGATTCGTAATAACAATAATAATAATAATAATAATAATAATAATAATAATTCTTCCCTCCATTCCTCTCCCACACATAATCCTTCGAAGCATTCAACGTTAACGTTGTTGTAACATGTAACCAAACCTAGATTTCCTTTTTTCCTTGTATTTTTCAGTGTTCCATTTCTCTAATCTTCTCAGCACATCTTCATTAATGACTATCTGTATCAAACTAATACCCCCCCCCCCCCCCTACACACCAACCACTATCCAGGGACAATGTTTCACCTTCACCTAGTGTATCAAAACTCCTTGATTATCTGTTTGCAAGAGAATTGTGCAGAACTGTATACAAATTTAAACACTTCATGACTATCTAGTAAGAGAGAACAACATGAAGAATTGTACAATGCGTAATTTATGAGTACGTACTCATAAGTGAAACATTAGAGTTGATTCATATAATTTACAATGTTTGTTAAATTACTAATATGGAAACATCTTTTTTCTCATTTATGTGCTTTACGGTCGCAACGGGAATTTGCTGCCCCTGCATTTTGCACTTAGTACTGTAGCTGTGTTTTACTAATCTGTTTCCATTGCTGTTATGTCTGATGGAAACTTGTGTAAGGTTCATTATTGGCATGTATATCTGCAAAGAGAATGGTTTCTTTCTACAGGATGAAGGAAAAATGCGAAATGGCACCACCACGCGTTAAGACATAGGTGATTAAACTCCCTCTTCCCTTGATTAATGTTTTCCATTCCGCTTCCTTTTCTGCCTAGTCATTGTTGTATCACTTCGTATATTACTTTTTAACGTTTCAGCGCCAATCAGTATTAGAAGTTTTCGATTTATTATCATTTTCCGACGTTCCACTTTCACTGTAACTCTTTTGTAGAGAGGGATCGTTTTTCTGGTTTATGTGTCAATATGATACACAAGATTTCTCATTATCCTCCAGTTTCGCGAGCACCAGAAACTCCACTACTTTGGTCGTTTTGTGAAGTTTGGCTTGTCAGTGGATTGAAACTCAACAGACATTACTGCTATCTGCGAATGCATGACCATGCCAAACAGTTTCCGAGCTATCACTCAGAAGTGGAATGCACACAACGCAGATTAAAGAGCTGGCTCTCTAGTTTAGCCGGGGTCTAGGGGTAGTGTCATTGATTAATAGTCGGCACGTCCTTGATCGCGGGTTAGAACCGAGTCAGTGCTTAAATTTTGAATCAGCAGTGACGACCGATGACTTCCAGCATCACAATTCACCCTCATTCAGCCAACGGTCTTGTCAGATAGGGCGGAGGTGTGGTCAGAGGTTCAGAGCACTCTCTTGCTCTAGGAGTGGGAAACTGCCCCTAAAGGCGGAAGAATCAGCAATGATGAGCGGTATGTGGATGCAGAAGGAAATGAAAACCTCTGCATTAAGGACACATAATGTGTATGCACAGAACACGGAACATGTGATTGGAAAAGTTTCATGATGATTTCTCCATTCGCAAAAGATTACGGACTAGTCCCCCATTCGGATCTCCCGGAGGGGACTGCCAAGGGGGATATGACAATCAGAAAAAGACTGAATAACCAAGTAAAGCAGTACATCCTACAAGATGGGGTGTGGAACGTCAGAAGTTTGAATTTGGTAAAGAAACTAGAAAATATGAAATGAGGACTCGTAAGGATCAATCTAGGCGTGGTGGGGGTCAGTGAATTGAAATGGAAAGAAGACAAGGATTTTAGGTCACATAAGTATACGTCAATATCAGCAACTGCAACCGAGCGAGGTTGCGTAGTCGTTATCATCCACATCATTGTGGAACATTCCAGAACACTCTCGAATGTTTTGGAATGTTCTGGAACACTATGGACCATCTGTAGTCTTTTTGGTATTTTCTGGAATTGCCACTACTGGGGCTTACCATTGGTCGTGGGTTTGAACGTCAGTCTCTTACCAGTGACGAAGAGAGGAATCGAGAATGTAGTGCAGCGAGTGAATAAAAACAAACGGTGAATTGTGAATAGTCAAAGAGACACAATGACTGAATATAAATCGAAAATAAGGTGTGAAAAGTGTGTCAAGTGTACTAAGTGTATTTTTTTAATAATAAGTTGATCTGTTTTATGAGTTAGGCAAAATGCTCAAGCGTAAAAGAAGAGGAGATCTTGCCAGTCTGAAGCAAAACAGCGAAAACAAAATTAACAACGAAACTGACGAAAGACGCGAAGAGCGTTGAAGTTCCCAACGATCGAGGATGAGCACCGTGAGAAGCAGAGAAACCGAAGTACAGCTAATGAACGGATTCAGGAATCAAGAACTGAGTCACAATTTCCAATAAAAGTCTGCGAACTCAAGGTAGCCATGAAAATATTTCCCACGAGAAGCGCGGACGACAACAAGTAAACAGTGCAATCTAAGAAATTAAGTATTACACTACGACGCGATCAAGGAATATAACAAACACGTCATAAACGGAAAAATGTATATCATCTGACAATTTCGGTAGAGGAACGCCAGGGTTCTGAGTGGAGTAATTCGAATACTTCCACTGGAAGCACCTTCGACGGAATTTCTATGTTACATGACCGGGGAAACTGTAAAATCAAGACACTTCCTCCAAGATATAAAAGCGTATAGCGCCTGTTTCCAGATGACTTTTTTGTTTCACTTCGATCAATGCTAACAGAGATGAGATCGATTATGTTTCTGTTTTCCATCCAATGACAAAAGTATCACAACATGGGACAATACTAACTACTCACTGAAGACCATAAATTTCTGCGAGTAAATCTCACACGAAGTGAAGAAAAAGAAACCTATCAACGATGCACAAATAGCAGTGGACTGAGACGAGAAGTAGGCCGAGCTGTACACAGGATCTTACACGAATACAATCAACAGGTTCACATAATCAAAACAGCACTAGACCGAATTATTTCTGATGACTTACATAATTCGAGCAGACCAAAGACGACATGGAGAATACGAATGTCGATTTAATGCACCTCAGGCGAAATCGCCACAACCAGTGACATAACACAACCAGTGACATAATTGTACAACGAGAAGAGAAGGACTACAACTGAAACTTCCCCTTTGAACAATTGTACGGGACTGTGCTTAAACTGACACACAATATTTTGTTAGCGCAACGCAATCTGACTTTCAAAATTCTCTACAAAAGAATGGCCCTGACTAACATTAAACTATACCTTTCACAAATCACTTACCTCACAAAAATCTTCGCTGCTCAAGCTACTGCAATACAGCGAGCGCCACTACTGCCAGCTAAATAAAAGATTCAAACTATGGAAGGCACTAACTACTGATAGGGATAGTTAGCAAATGAAAGATATTAGTAGAGAACAAACAATGTATTTACCTTGATATCATCATATATAAATATAGCAGTTCATGACAAATTTCAAAACTCCGCCATCTCTCTCCCCACATCCACCACTGCTGGCGGCTCACCTCCAACTGCGCAACGCTACGCGCTGTTCACAGCCAGCTGCCTAACACTACAATGGCGAGTATTACAACAATGCAAAGCAGACACAGACTGCCCACAGCACCGCCAGTGATTTTCATACAGAAGTGGCGTTACCAATAAAAAAACCTAAACAGCCTACTTACACATTCCATTTTTTTTATTGCTGTTTGTATTAATTGTTTTATGTGCTGCTGCATTGCCTCGTCCCTTAGTTTAGCATCTGAGGTCAGTAGATTTAAGTTAGCTTAAGAGGGGGTAGCCTCTAAGAGAATGAGTTGCGATGAATTGGAAGAAATGCATTGAGAAGTTATACGAAAAAAAGTACAGAAAAAAGGTTTAGGTAGGATTTTCTTGGAAATAAATGTAGAGGTAAGAAATGTGTGAACATATAAATACAGAAAGCATGCTTAGATAGAATTTTTTTTGGTGGAAACAAAGGATGAAATAAGAGGAAAGATATATGAAGTTTTGGGTTGGACTGCAGTACCACATGTTACACTGAAAACGAACCCTGTCCTTTCCTATTGGTGTTATCCCACTATGTGTTTGTGTACCCTTGTGTATTTGTTTTCTTCCTGTCTCTGTGTAGTTTCATAGAATTTTTTCTTCTTTTAATATTAAGCTACATTCACTATGATGAGGAATACTGTTATCCTCGAATATAATTTGCATTAATAATATGTTGTTTACCTTGTAAATATGGTTAGACATTATTTATTCTGGTTTGTTGCTCACATGTGAAGGTGATGTTTCAAAAGTTCTTGCGATCTTTATGTATTTACTTATGTCATAATTCCTGTAACACTGATGTATATGTCTATTTCTATTCTTTTGTAAAGCCTGTACTACAAATGTTATCTGTATTATTATGTTCTTTAATGATGTATTTTGTACCTTTGTAATTGTATTCTTATGTTATAAAATTGTAATTGACACCAGTTCATCAAATTAAGTAACTTGTAAGTTCCATTTCACTGCACACGTTTCTGTTGGTCATAGTATATGGACAATATGTGAGAAGTTGGGACTGTTAGTGTTTGCACGTGTGTTACTAATTCAGCAAGGGACTGGATAACAGCATTGCTGGTTCTAAGGACAATTCCAAAAACTTTGTGAGTGCACAAGTGGAGGTTTATGGACTCGCTATATTATCCGCAAGACTCTTCAGTGGTGGTTGTGCACCTGCACAGTCACAACAGATGGCTGCTGGCCATTTCTACAAGGACTACAGTGGGTCTGCATCTTTGATGAACCACCAATACCATTATCTCTACAAGGACTACAGTGGGTCTACATCTTTGATGATCCATCAATACCATTATTTCTACAAGGACTGCAGTGGGTCTGCACCTCTGGTGGCCCACCAATACCGTAATTTCTACCAGGACTACAGTGGGTCTGCTCTGTGATGACCTAACTACCAATATTCTTCAAAACGTCGACTGACTCTGCTGTGGGTTTACTCTGTTGTGGCCCATTACCGGTCTGCATGTCTAGTCAGCACTGTCTTTCCGTTGGAAGGACAACACTACTTCTTCAAGACTGCATGGAAATCCACTACGTCTGTGTGCATTGTCTTTTACTGCTCAGACTTTGAGAAAAACACTATATTTTACCGTAATGAATGATCAGGACTGTCTTTATGGACTGTGACAAAATTTTAGCTTTTGACCAACGTTGTATCAATAAGTGTGTGCATTTGATTTCTTTGATATTGTAATTATGAAAAATTTTTTCAAATTTGTATTGGCCACTGCCCAATCCAATTTGTAAATTTTTTTGTGGGGAGCATGGGGGCTATGTAAGTAGGCTGTTTAGGTTTTTTTATTGGTAACGCCACTTCTGTATGAAAATCACTGGCGGTGCTGTGGGCAGTCTGTGTCTGCTTTGCATTGTTGTAATACTCGCCATTGTAGTGTTAGGCAGCTGGCTGTGAACAGCGCGTAGCGTTGCGCAGTTGGAGGTGAGCCGCCAGCAGTGGTGGATGTGGGGAGAGAGATGGCGGAGATTTGTAATTTGTCATGAACTGCTATATTTATATATGATGATATCAAGGTAAATACATTGTTTGTTCTCTACTAATATCTTTCATTTGCTAACTATCCCTATCAGTAGTTAGTGCCTTCCATAGTTTGAATCTTTTATTTAGCTGGCAGTAGTGGCGCTCGCTGTATTGCAGTAGCTTGAGCAGCGAAGATTTTTGTGAGGTAAGTGATTTGTGAAAGGTATAGTTTAATGTTAGTCAGGGCCATTCTTTTGTAGGGAATTTTGAAAGTCAGATTGCGTTGCGCTAACAAAATATTGTGTGTCAGTTTAAGCACAGTCCCGTACAATTGTTCAAAGGGGAAGTTTCACAACGCGTTGCAAAGAAGCACCGTTCATTTGATGCCCTCCAGTCTCCATTAACATTCCTACACGGACAGGACAGATATCATTTTAATGTGAAAGAATTAGAACCTGAAACAGGCGTAGTAACAAACAAAACTGTTACTAGCAAGAAGTTCTGTTACAAACAAAACACTCAAAAGGAGTTCTATGCTTACCGCTTAATGATCAGAGACAACGAAACGTACAATCACATTCTCAACACTCGCCGTTTATTCCAGCAATTCCTGGTAGATCTGGACGCAAAAGCAAAAGCGGAACAGATGGTTTACATAAGACTGAACCAGAAGAAAATATCCGGCCAGGGTGACTGAGTGGTTCTAGGCGCTACAGCCTGGAACCGCGCGGCCACTGCGGTCGCAGGTTCGAATCCTGCTTCGGGCATGGATGTGTGTGATGTCCTTAGGTTAGTTAGGTTTAAGTAGTTCTAAGTTCTAGGGGACTGTGGCATAGATGTGTGTGATGTCCTTAGGCTAGTTAGGTTTAAGTAGTTCTATGTTCTAGGGGACTGATGACCTCAGACGTTAAGTCCTATAGTGCTCAGAACCAGAACCAGAAGAAAATGTGCACGGAAGAATACATTCACCTACGAGACGCAGTCATAAATGATAGAAACATTGACGACATTGGAACAATGGTAATCTTACCCTCAACATTCATAGGTGGTCCGAGACACAAACGTGAATGCACTCAAGATGCCATGACCTACTAAAGAATATACGTACGACCTGACCTCTTCATAACATTCACATACAACTCGTCGTGTCCAGAAATCAAAGAGCAACTGGGATACAGATACGCCCCCATGCATGCTGTTTCCCGAATTTTCCGACAAAAACAAATAAGATATATTGAAGTCATCACAAAATATCACAACTTTGGAACCGTTGGATGCTGCATGTACATAATCGAATGGCAAAAATAAGGACAGCCACACTCATATAATCACAGATGGCTACGCTACCGAATTCATTACACGGATATCGACAAAAT
Organism: Schistocerca americana; assembly: GCF_021461395.2. Taxonomy (NCBI): domain Eukaryota; kingdom Metazoa; phylum Arthropoda; class Insecta; order Orthoptera; family Acrididae; genus Schistocerca; species Schistocerca americana. The sequence goes on from NC_060120.1 coordinate 41,127,732, forward strand.
CATCTAAGCTGAATTTCCCAATCCACAAGAAGATGTGGAACTGTACGACGTAGTAGCGAAAAACATGATTCACGCATGATGCGGGTCATTAAACCACAATTCGTCAAGTATGAGTGATGGAAAATGTCCTAAAAATACCAAAACCTACTTGGACGACACACAGACCTGAGCTGATGGCTGTCCCAAATACGGAAGATGATCACACAAAACAGTGGTTTCACAGCAAATATGAAAATACGAAGCAACGATGGACTAGAAACAGGTAATCTGTGGGACGTACCATATAGCACACCACTTACCAAAATGTTCCTAGCACACATAAACACAGAATACTGTAATTCAGTGAAATCCATCAAATACATCTGTAAGGATGTGAACAAAGGCAGTATTTCAAATAGCGAAGACACATCTGTAAGGATGTGAACAAAGGCAGTATTTCAAATAGCGTAGACAGTGAACAACAAAATAGAAACGACGAGATCCTGATGTATCTAAAGGGAGGATACATCAACAGTAACGAAACAGCGTGGCGGATTTTCGGTTTTCCCATACACGAACGCGAACCAGCTGTGCAACATCTGGCAGCACATTTGAGGATTGGGCAGAAATTTTACTTCACAAAAGATACCGCCAGAAAAATTGCAACCAAACCACCTCAGAACACATTATTAACGGATTTTTACCAACTGTGCTGAACGAGTCCATTCGCGAAAAGAATACTATATGCCGATGTCTCTTTCAACGACGAAAACAAGGATTTCCAGTAGAAGATCATCCAGGATCATGGAAACTGACACACTGGTCCGAGTACACATCGTATATCCGAACAACGCCGAATGTTTGTACCTTCGGATGTTTCTACACGAAATATGGGGACCAGCAAATTTACAGATCTCAAAACTGTTGACGGTTACCTAAGCTAGACGTACAGAGATGCATGCCAAAGCTTAGGACTACTGGAAAACAACAACCACTGGGAATTAACACCACAAGAGGCCTCACTCACAGCCTCAACTGAACCAATGAGAAACTTATTCGCCATAATTCTAACAACATACAACTCATAGAATCCAGAACAGCTACGGAACTCCTTCAAAGGAATTATAAGGATAGACATACTGTACCAAATCCGAGCTAGGTAGCGCAGTGGTTAGTACACTGGACTCGCATTCGAGAGGACGACGGTCTAAACCGTCCGACCGTCAGATTTAGGTTTTCCGTGATTTCCCTACATCGCTTCAGGCAATCGCCGGTATGGTTCCTTTGAAAGGACACGGCCAGTTTCCGTCCCCTTCCTTGACACAATGGACTAGCGGTTCTAGGCGCTTCAGTCTAGAACCGCGCGACCGCTACGGTCGCAGGTTCGAATCCTGCCTCGGGCATGGATGTGAGTTAGGTTTAAGTAGTTCTAAGTTCTAGGAGACTGATGCCATGAGATGTTAAGTTCCATAGAGCTCAGAGCCATTTGAACCATTTGAACCTTGACATAATCCGCGTGTCTGCTCCGTATCTAATGACCTCTATGTTGGCGGACGAAAACCCAATCTTCCTTCCTTCCTTCCAAATCCAACAAGCTCATCCTGACCTGACTTTCGAAGTCAACGCTGACGTCTTCAGTGAAACAGTCATTCTCCAAGAAGATAAATGTTTAACAATAAACAACCAGACCTTAGTACAACCTGGGATGCAAGCATCACGAAAAGATGCTATCAGAGTGCTAAATTTCGAAACTATAAACGAAAGAAACTACAACTTCAGCGAACTACATCAATACATTGCTCACAACAAACCACTCCTCAATGACAATCAAAAGGAAAATTACGAATCTTCCATGAACCGGAATGACAGCAACACTGTCTGAATTATTTACTTGGAGGCCCCAGGTGGCACCGAGAAAACGTTTCTAATTAATCTACTGCGGCTGAAATACGTCTTAAATAACATGTCGCACTTGCACTGGCATCATCCGGAATTGCAGCTTCACTTACGGAAGGAGGACGAACTGCCCATACAATCCTACAACTACCGTTGAATATGGCCCAAGAACAATTCCCTATATGTAATATCTTAAGCACATCTGGTTGGAATGGGCTTCTAAAAATAGGCAAAATTATCTTCTGAGACGAATGCTCACTGCCAAATAAGAAATTCCTCGAAGCCATGGACAGACAAGACTTGCGAGGAAACTCTGAAGTGATGGAAGAAGCTCTACTCATATTCTCAGGAGATTTTCGACAAATACTTCCAGTTATCTCCAAGTCAACACCAGCAGACGAGATCAATGCATGCTTAAAAGGAAATCATATCTCAGGCCACAAAAACAAAAATATAAGAGTTGAACTACCGAAAGACGAAACCAGAGCATATTGTGCTCAAAAACTTTTACAAATAGCCAAAGGCACATATCCTATTGACCAGACGACAGGCCTCATTAAACTCAGCAGTGATTTCTGGAACACAGCCACTACTGAAAATGAACTCATCTACCGAATTTATGCAAACATAGTTCACAACTATACCGATCCCGACTGGCTATTTGAAATGTCAGTTTTGGCAACTAAAAATAATACTGTCGACTTTATCAACGCTAATACTCAACGGAAAATTCCCAGTAAAGAGAGAATGTACAAATCGATCGACACGATGGTAGACGTCGATGAAAATGCGAATTTCCCTACAGAATTTCTAAACTCTTTGCAAGTACCAGGAATGCCATTGCACTGCCTTCAACTTAAGACTGAAGCTCCTGTCATATTACTCAGAAATCTCAACTCACCAAAACTATCTAATGCAAGAAGGATTATCGTCCAACAGCTATCGAATAACATCATCAATGCCGAACTTAAGACTGGAAAGTACAAAGGACACACACTATTTAATCCCAGAATATCACTGATCTCTACTGAACTACCATTCCAATTAAAAGACTGCAATATCCAGTCAAATTAGTCTACAGTATTACAGTTAACAAAGAGCAAGGACAAACTTTAAAATATTGCGGCATCAACCTCAAAGACTCCTGCTTCTCTTACGGTCAGTTGACGTAGCTACTGTAAATAGTTAAAATATGTTTTCAATAAAACTTTTTTACCTCTCACATTTCAACAAGTATTGTAAATAGTTAGAATATATTTTCAACTTTTTCACCTCTTATACTTTAAAGTTTATCCTTTATTCCAACTACGACACAGTCTCATATCAGCTCCCTGAGCGAAGCTGGGTACCCCAGCTAGTATACAGTATGTACAAGACCAAAGACGGAAAAATAAGAGTGGAAGACCAGCAACGAAGTGCTAGTATTAAAAAGGGTGTAAGACAGGTATGTAGCCTTTCGCCCCTGCTGTTCAACCTACAATGAAGCAATGATGGAAATAAAAGAAACGTTGAAGGGTGGGATTAAAATTCGAGCTGAAAGAAAATCAGGGACCAGATTCGCTGACGACTTTGCCATCCTCAGTGAAAGTAAAGAATTAAAGCATCTACTGAATGAAATTAACAGTCTAATGAGAACAGAATATGGATTGTTAGTAAATCGAAGAAAGATGGAAGTAATGAGAAGCAGCAGAAATGAGAATTACGAGGAACTTAAGATCAGTATTGGTGATCACGAAGTAGATGAGGTTAACGAATTCCGCTACCTAGGGAGCAAAATAACTCATTACGGACGAAGCAAGGAGGACACAAAACACAGAATAGCAGTGGCAAAACAAGAGTTCCTGAGAGAGAGAAATACATCAGTATCAGTTTGAGGTAGCAAATTCTGATAATGTATATATGGAGCAGAGCATTGTATGAAAGTGAATCATGGAGTGTGGGAAAACCAGAAAAGGAAAACGTGGAACAATTTAAGATGTGGTGCTACAGCAAAATGTTGAAAGTTAGGTGGTCTGATAGGGTAACGAATGATGAGGTTCTCTGGAAAATCGGCGAGGAAAGGCATATATGGAAAACACTGTTAAGAAGAACGGACAGGATGGTAGGACATCTCTTAAGACATCACGGAATAACTTTCATGGTACTAGAGCGAGCTGAAGAGTACAACACGATAGGGGAAGGCAACCATAGGAACACATCCAGCACATAACTGAGGACGTGGGTTGTAGGTGCTGCTCAAAGACGTAGTGGGTGGCCACATCAAACCAACAGACCATTACTGGCATGTCCGACGACTAGTGATTTGCCCCTTGTGAAAGGACGCAAAGCATCGAACGAATCGAAGGCTCAATGAGGTGTCTCACCCTTAGTCTGCAAGTGGTGGAGTCGAGGCCAGAAGTGGTTCGCTGAAGTTGGTGGCATTTCACTTACCATGCCTTGGGCCTTGGGTTGTGAGTTATTAGTTACTTACTACGACAATACAGCTTCTTGTGGTATCCACCGTTGTTTAATCTCAAATGCATCACTGCCCACCCTTCTTCGTGAGCGGCCCGCTGCTAACGTCGGAGCCCGTCTTCAGGTGCGCGCGCTTCGAAACACAGGGAGTTTCCACCATCACCACTCAGCGACTGGTGGCCCAGAATATACAGAGACTCTATCCACTAACTGCATTACCTACGGATCCTTGTTAAACGCCATTCTTGCCGGCTAAAACCCAGTCCTCATCATGCTATATTTCTGTTTCACAAGTCGGAAGAGCTACGCTGCGGTGGACCTACTGTTCGATTTTGATTCGTTTGCACCGGGCACTTAGAATCCGAATGACATACTGGAACTTAGACTTCAGCGTTCACTAGGCTTAGTGTGTCACCGGACTTGTGATTCCGCTGCAAGTCTGCATTTCACTAGCACTTCCTGGCCATTGGTATAGCTACTATGAGTTTACACTGAAGCGCCAAAGATACTGGTATACGCATGCTTATTCAAATACATAGATATGAAAACAGGCAGAATACGGTGCTGCAGTAGGCATCGCCTACAAAAGAGAACAAGTGTCTGGCGCAGTTGTTAGATCGGTTACTACTGCTACAAAGGCAGGTTATCAAGATTTAAATAAGTTTCAACATGATGTTACTGTCGACGCAAGAGCGATTGGACACAGCATCACCGAGGCAGCGACGACGTTGCCGGTAAAACAGCAAATCTCCGACATCGCTGCGGCCGAAAAAGGATCCTGAAGAGTATCGTTCAACGTGATCTAAGTGCAACCGGTTCGCAAATTGCTGCAGATTTCAATAATGGGCTATCAACAAGCGTCAGCGTGCAAGCATCATCGATATGGGCTTTCTGAACCGAAACCAACTCGTGTACCCTTGCTGACGACACAGAGATTTATGCCTCGCCTAGGCCCGTCAACACCGACATTAGTATGTTGATTACTGGAAACATGTTGCCTGGTCGGACGAGTGTCGTTTCAAATTGTATCGAGCGGATGAACGTGTGCGGGTATGGAGACACCTTCACGAATCCATGGACCCTGCATGTCAGCAGGGCTGTTCAAGGTGGTGGAGTCTCTGTAATAGCGTGGGGGGCGCGCTGTTGAAGTCATATGGGATCCCTGATACGTCTGGATATGACTCTGATACGTGACACGTACGTAAGCATACTGTCTGATCACTTGCATACATTCATGTCCATTGTACATTCCGACGGACTTGGACACTTCCAGCAAGACAATGCGACACCCCCACTTCTAGAATTGCTACACAGTGGCTCCAGGGATACTCTTCTGATTTTAAACACTTCCGACGGCTATCAAACTCCCCAGACGGATTTATGGACAGCCCCGTAGGATTCATGGTGTCAATCCCCACCCCCAGCACTACTTCGCACGTTAGTCGAGTCTATGCCAGGTCCTGTTGCGGCACTTCCGCGTGCTCGCGGTGGCACCATACGATATTAGGCACTTGTACCAGCTTCTTTGGCTCTTCGGTGTGTATAATTTACTATACAGTGTTCATCTACAAGCTTTCGCTTGGTAAATAACAAGAAACTGCGGTAACATTTGGACTTTCCATTCAGAAGATACCTTCAGTTTCTCCTTTCTGAAAATCGAATTTTCTGTGAGTCTATGGCTGCTATGATATTTACAAAAACATAAACAGTATTGCTGTTTCACTCTCAATTAATTCTCATGGCGCCTCCTAGATACGATTCACCAACTTGTAGAAATTTGTGTTCAACTAATTTAACAGTAAGCCAAACCTGAAGCAATGCGTAATTGAGAACGCACCTTCTCAGTTATTAGTAGGATCGGCGTCAAGCCAACAGCGATGAGTTTACGTTTATCAGAGTGAACCTTGACTGCTGACCTGTTAAATGGTCACGCTGTGCTTAGTCCTACGGTTAGTTTCAACTATGTTTACTTGGAACTGACTTGTCGGCGATTATGAAAATTACGATCTAGAAGTTTTTCTGCCCAAAATTGTTTCGAGAATGAACATAGGGGCATCAAGAATACCTAGTAAGTAACGCCTGTCCTGATTGACTGCACAGAACTTCATGAACGAAAGAGAATAAACCATACGACAATGACAATAGGGGAGAAGAAAAACTTTGAAGGGGAGTTCCGCTTGGTTACACCCTATAAGAACGACACGAGAACACCAAGTTCTCGTCTGCTGGAGACATAGAGAAGGCAAGATGCCTCAATAGCCATTGGTACTTTTAGACTGCAGTCGTGCCAGTCTCTTCCTCGTCAGCTTTGTTCACGCCACATCTCTTCCATCGAGTAGGGCGTAGATTTGCCGAACGTAGCTGAGGATGCGCTGCCCTGTTCACTTCATCTTATTTATTCTCCACAGATTTCATCAACAACAGCACTAACAGCCCGCTGGCGGTAATCTTTCGCTTTTCTTAAGCTTTCTCGGGCTGTAGACAATAAATAAACTTACGTGTCAAAAATCATGCGACAGCTGAATGCACGTACACACAGGACGCTAATATAGCTTATACAAGGTATAAAAGGGAAATCCATTTGCGGATCTATTATTTTTACTCGGATGAATCATTTGAAAAGGTTCCCGACGTGATTGTGGCCCTATGATGGGAATCAACAAACTATGAACGGGCAATGGTAGTTGGAGCTAGACGCATGGGACATTTCATTTCAGAAACCGATAGGAAATTCAATTTACCGAGATCCAAAGTGTCAAGAGTGTGCCGAGAGGCATTGCCTTTCACCACCTCGCCCCATCTCCCATCGCTATTGGTGGGGAGGCTTGCGTGTTTTGCGATACAGATAGCCGCTCCGTAGTTGCAACCATAATTGAAGGTTATCTATTAAGAGACTAGACAAGTGTGTGGTTTCTGAAGAGGAGCGGTAACCTGTTCAGTAGTTGCAGGGATAACAGTGTGCACGACTCACTGATCTGGTCTTGGAACAACACCTAAAACGGCCTTGCTCTGCTGGTACTGGGAACGGCTGAAAGCAAGGGGCAACCATAGTCGTAATTTTTCCCGAGGGCATGCACCTTTACGTGGTTAAAAGGTAATCGAATTCCCTTGGGTAAAATATTTCGGAGGTAAAATATTCTCCTATTCGGATTTCCGTGTGTGTGTGGGGGGGGGGGGGGGAGGGGGGGGGGAACTACTCAGGAACATGTCGTTATCAGGAGAAACAAAACTGTCGTTCTACGGATTGGAGCGTGGAATGTCAGATACCTTGACGGGTCAGGCAGCTTGGAAACTTTAAAAACGGAAACAGATTAAAGTTAGAAGTAGCTTGGGTTACTTAAGTTCGGCGGCAGGAGGTACAGGAAGCCGCCCGCTGTGGCAGAGCTGTTCTAGGCGCTTCAGTCCGGAACCGCGCTGCCGCTACGGTCACAGGTTCGGATCCTGCCTCGGGCATGGATGTGTGTGATGTCCTTAGGTTAGTTATGTTTAAGTAGTTCTAAGTTCTAGGGGACTGATGACCTCAGACGTTAAGTCTGATAGTGCTTACAGCCATTTCAACCATTTCGAGGAACAGGACTTCTGCTCAGATGAAGACAGAGTTATAAATACAAAATGAAATAGGGGTAATGCGGGAGTAGGCTTAATAAATAATAAAAAATCAGGAACGCGGAAAGATACTATGAATAGCACAATAAACGCATCATTGTATCCAAGAAAGACATGAAGCCCATATCCAACACAATATTACAAGTTCATATACCAACTAACTCTGCAGATGATGAATAGATTGAAGAAATGTATGGTGAGATAGAAGAAATTATTCAGGTAGTTAAGGGAGACGAAATTTAATACTTATAGGGGACTAAAATTCGAAAGTAGGAAAATGAAGACAAGGAAAAATAGAGGATGAATACGACTGGGGAAGGGAAGGTAAGCAGAAGCAGCCTGGTAGGATTTTGCACAAAGCATAATTTAATCATAGCTAACACTTGATGTAAGAATCATGAAAGAAGGTGTATCCGTGGAAAATAGCTGGAGGCACCGGAAGCTTTCAGATTGATGATATAATGGCAAGACGTTGACTGTGGAATCAGATTGTTAATTGTAAGACATTTCCAGGGCCAGATGCGGCTTCTGACCACAATTCATTGGTTATGAACTGTAGAGTAAAACTGAAGAAACTGCAAAAAGGTAGGATATTAAGAAGATGGGAGCTGGATAAACTGAAATAACCAGAGGTTCTAGAGAATTTCAGAGGGAGCATTAGGGAACGATTGACAAAGACAGGGGATAGGAATACCGTAGAAGAAGGATGGGTAGCTTTGAGAGATGAAATAATGAAGGCAGCGGAGGATCAAGTAGGTAAAATGTCGAGGGCTAGTAGATATCATTAGGTAACACAAGAGATATTGAATTTAAATGATGAAAGGAGGAGTCATTTATCGGCGAGAGCAGCGTAGCTTTTCTCACCTGATGATGGCGGCCAGGTGGACCGCTGAAATATTGTGCTAAGATGGAAGTTCGATCCGGCTGGAAACCCGACAAGAATTTGTTATATTAATACGCCGGGAGAGTATACTTAGTCATGAAAGGAGGAAATATAAAAATGCAGTAAATGAAGCAAGCGAAAGAGACTACGTCCGCAGCTCGCGGTCATGCGGTAGCGTTCTCGCTTTCCGCGCCCGGGTTCCCGGGTTCGATTCCCGGCGGGGTCAGGGATTTTCTCTGCCTCGTGATGACTGGGTGTTGTGTGATGTCCTTAGGTTAATTAGGTTTAAGTAGTTCTAAGTTCTAGGGGACTGATGACCATAGATGTTAAGTCCCATAGTGCTCAGAGCCATTTGAACCATTTTTTGAAAGAGAATACAAAGGTCTAAAAATTGATATTGACAGGAAGTGCAAAATGGCTAAGCAGGAACAGTTAGAGGACAGATGTAAGGATTTAGAAGCACGTACCACAAGGGGAAAGATGGAGATGTACTTGAGGGCAACTTAATGGAAATGGAAGAGGACGTAAATGAAGAAATGATGAGAGATATGATACTGCGTGAAGAATTAGAGAGAGCACACAAAGACTTAAGACTTTCCATCTGGTGAGCGAGAGGTATGAGGAAGGTGAAACACCCGCAGCCTTCAAAATGAATGCAATAATTCCAATTCCAAAGAAAGCAGGTCTGAAAATTACCGAACGATTGCAAATTATAATTCGAATTCTTTACAGAAAAATGGAAAGACTGGTAGAAGCCACCTCGGGGAAGATCAGTTTACATTCCGGAGAAATGTACCAACACCCGAGGCAGTATTGGCCCTACGATCGCTGATAGAAGATACTTAAAGGAAGGCAAACCTACGTTTATAGCCTACGTTTATATCCTACGTTTACAGCGTTTGTAAACTTAGAGAAAGCTTTGGCAATGTTGACTGGAATACTCTGTTTCAAATTCTAAAGGTGACACTGGTAAACTGCAGGGAGTGAAAGGTTATTTAAAAGTTGTACAGAAACCAGATGGCAGTTATAAGAGCCGAGGACCATGAAAGGGGAGTAATGGTTGAGAACGATGTGAGACTGGGTTATAGCCTATCAGTGATATCATTCTATCTGTATATTGAACAAGCAGTAAAGTAAACAAAAGAAAAATTTGGAGCAGGAAATAAAAACTTTTAGGTTTGCCGATGGCATGGTAATCCTCTCAGACACAGGAATGGACTTGGAAGGGCAGCTGAACAGAGTGGACAATGTCTTCAAAGGAGGATATGAGATGAACACAAAAAAGCAAAACGAGGATATTGGAATGTAGTCTAAATAAATCAGGTGATGCTGAGGTGATTAGATTAGTAAATGAAAAACTTAAAGTAGTAGATACGTTCTGCTCTGTGGGTAGATGAAAACGGATGATGGTCGAAGTAAGAAGGAAGTATTATGTAGACTGGCAATGGAGAGTAAAGCGTTTCTGAAGAGGAGAAATTTGTTATCGACGAGTATAAAATGATTCAAATGGCTCTAAGCACCATGGGACTTAACACCTGAGGTCATCAGTCCCCTAGACTTAGAAGTAGGTAAACCTAACTAACCTAAGAACATCACACACAGCAATGCCCGAGGCAGGATTCGAACCTGCGACCGTAACACCGGCAGTGTTCCAGACTGAAGCGCCTAGAACCGCTCGGCCACAACGGCCGGCTCGACGAGTATAGATGTAAGTGTCAGGAAGTCTTTTCCGAAAGTTTTTGTATGGAACTTAGCCAGTTATGGAAACGATATGTGGACGATAAATAGTTTAGACAAGCAGAGAATAGAAGCTTTCGAAATGTGGTGCTGCAGACGAATGCTCAAAATTAAATGGATTGATCACCTAGTTAATGAGAAAGTACTGAATAGAACTGGGGAGAAAAGAAGTTTGTGGCACAGCCTGACTATAAGAAGGGATCCGTTGGTAGCATTCATTCTGAGATATCAGGAGATATCAGGGTATCACAAATTTAGCATTGGAGGGCAGCACGGAGGGTAAAAATCGTAGAGGGAGACCAAGAGCTGAATACAGTAAGCAGATTCAGTAGGATGTAGATTGCAGTAGTTACCCAGAGATGAAGAGGCTTGCACAGGATAGAGTAATATCGACTGAAGAGCACAACAACAACAACAACAACAACAACAACCTCCCACCACGGACAACGCAGTGGCCAATTGCCTTCGCTTATCGACCGAGCAGCGGAGTTTGTGCAGAGTTGTTAGTGCTAAAAGACAAGCAACAATTCTTGAAATAACAACAGAAATGAATGTCGGGCTTACGAATGTATTCTTTAGGACAGTGAGGCGAAAGCTGGCTTTAATGGGCTGTGGCAGCAAGCGGCTGACGCGAGTGCCTTTGGTAACAGCACAACATCGGCTGCAGCGCCTCTCCTGGTCTCCTGACCATTTCGGCTGGACCATAGTCGGCTCGAAAACCGTGGCCTGGTCCGATGAGTCCTAATGACAGTTGGTAAGAGCTGATGGTAGGGTTCGAGTATAGTGGAGACGCCACGAGGCCATGGACCCAAGTTGTCAAAAAATACCATACAAGCTGATGGTGGCTCCATAAATATACGACCTGTGTTTACATGGAACGGACTGAGTTCTCTGGCCCATTTGAACCGATCATTGTTTGAATACGATTATGTTCAGCTACTTAATTGTTCGTGATTGGTTTGAAGAACATTTTGGACAATTCGAGCGAATGATTTGGCTATACAGATCGCCCAATTTGAATCCCATCGAAATTTATGGGACATATTGGAGAGGTCAGGTCGTGCACAAAATCCTGCACAGCAACTCTTTTGCAATTACGGACAGCTGTAGACGTAGCATGGCTCGATATTTATGCAGAGTACCTCCAGCGATGTGTTGAGTCCATGCCACGTCTAGTTGGTGCTTTACCCTAGGCAAAAAAGGTCCGACACATAACTTATGCGACTCTAGCGTAATAAGCCCATTTAAGATGTGCCTCTAGTGTTAATCAGGCAAAGTGCCCTCGATATATCTTGTTGGCTGAGGAGCTAGCCAATATTCGTTTTTTCAAATAGATACTCTCCCTGTTTATGCTGTCACTGGTTTAGTACATGTTCTTGTCAACGTTAATTTTTTGTTGCCTGATTCCGGCACTGCAATATCACGCTCTATCATCTCTCTCTTTGTCCGCCCCGATATCTAAGTGGTCAGCGTGACGGATTGCCGTCCTACGGGCCGGGTTTGATTACCGGCTGGGTCGGGGATTTTCTCCGCTCAGGGACTGGGTGTTGTGCTGTCTTCATCATCATTTCATTCCCATTCGGCGCCCAATGTGGTGTCGAATGTAATGAGACTTGTATCAAGGCGGCCGGACCTGCCCCGCCAGGGGCCTCCTGGCCAATGACGCCAAACCCTCATTTCCAGTTTCCATCTCTCTCTTTCACGACTGTACGACAACTATTGCATTTACTATTTGGCCTATAGTAACTAGCAACATGCCCAGATCATAGAAGTACTAGAATGATTTATCATAACGAAACACTGTACATATGTATTACTTAATTAACTGATGTTTTAATAGCTGGCCGTTGTGGCCGAGCGGTTCTAGGCGCTTCAGTCTGGAAATGCGCGACACCTACGGTCACAGGTTCGAATCTTGCCTCGGGCATGGATGTGTGTGATGTCCTTAGGTTAGTTAGGTTTAAACAGTTCTAAGTTCTAGGGTACTGATGACCGCAGATGTTAAGTCCCATAGTGCTCAGAACCATTTTTTGATGCTTTAATCATCATCATCATCATCTTGGACAGTTTCCAGCCACTGGCTGGGTCTGTCGGGAACACAAGCCTCTCCATCGTGTTCTGTCTTTCCACCATTCCCCCTCTTCCACCTTCGTCCAGTTCTCTTCTCTTCTCGTCACACATTCCTTCACTCCCTTCACCCATCTATCTCTTGGTCTTCCCCTGGGCCTCTTCCCCTCCAGTTGCAGATCAAACATCCTCTTTGGAATTCTTCCCTCATCCATTCTCTTCATGTGTCCATACCACTGCAGTCTTGATTTTTCTATCATGTCCTGTACTGATTCCTCCTTTAGTCTTTCCCTCACATACACATTTCGCAATCTGTCTCGTCTTGTTACGCTCAACCTGCTCCTCTGGAACTTCATTTCACTTGCTTGTATTCTACTTTTGTCGCTTTTGTGCATTACCCATGTCTCACTTCCGTATGCCAATATGGGGACAAAGTAGGTTCGGTATATAATTCCCTTGGATTTCTGTGGCACCTCCTTGCTCCAAATAAGCCCCCTAATGCATTTGAAGAACTGCCCTGCTTTTCTGCACCTTTCATTTATTTCCATTGCGTTTCCCCCCTTACTTTCAATCATGCTTCCCAGGTACTTGAAGTTCTCTATCACTTGTAGTTTTTCCCCTCCACAAGTTATATCCACATTTGGCCTATTCTTTTTCCTTGTTGTGACAGTTATTTCACTTTTCTTTGCAGAGAAATGCATTCGATATTGTGCTGCCGTTGCCTCCCATACATCTAACTGCTCTTGCACCTCCTTCTCGCAATTTCCCCATAACATCAGGTCATCGGCAAAAAGCACTGCTTTCATTTTATGATCTCCAATTGCATCTGATACTTGCTATAGGATTTCATCCATAACAATAGTAAACAATAAAGGCGAAAGTGCACTTCCGTGTCGCAGCCCATTTTCCAGCTTGAACCATGCAGTACGTTCCCTCCCCACTTTCACACAACTCTCACTTCCCTCATACATTTTTCTGACTTTTCGTGTTATCTCTTCATCTATCCCTTTTGCGTTCAGCACATCTCAGAGCTTGTCCCTACAGATACTGTCATACGCCTTCTCAATATCTAAAAAGGCCATGATTAAGTCCTTCACCTACTCATAGTGCCTTTCCTGCAGTTGCTTTACCGCAAATATGAGGTCCGTTGTTGATCTTCCCGGTCTGAAACCACACTGCTCCTCTTGCAGTCTACTTTCAATACTGCTTCTTATCCTCTTCTCCAGGATCTTTTCATAGATTTTTCCACAGTGGCATAGCAAGGTGATTACTCTGTAGTTCTCACATCTCCTTTTATCCCCTTTCTTGAAGACCGGGACTATAATTCCTTTCTTCCAATCATCAGGAATTCTGTTCTCCTTCCACACCACCCTCAGCACTCTGTATAGCCACTGGGTCCCTACTTCTCCTGCTGCTCGTATCATATCCACTGTTACTTCGACCCAACCTGGTGCCTTGCCCCCTTTCATCCTCTTTATGGCTTCTTCCACTTCATTCCAAGTTAGATCATCAATTTCCCCACTATTATAATCGTCTGCTGCCTTAGGCTCTCCATCGCTATTAGTTACCCGCTTGACGGCATTCAACAGATCTTCAAAGTACTCCTTCCAAATCTTTTTGAGCTCATGCGTTTCCTCCACAACTCTTCCATTATTATCCATGATGCTCAGGCACTCGCTTCTATCGTTCCTCTTGTTACTTACTATGGTGTAAAGTACTTTTTTGTTCCCTTCACTGTCCTCTTCTAACATTCTTGTCCATTTTTTCATCCACTTCTTCTTCTCCGCCCTTACTATGGTCTGTGCCGCTTTCTTGCTTCCCTTATATTTTACCCTAGCTTCCTCTGTTCGGGTCTGGAACCATTCTCTGAAGGCTTTGTTCTTTCGAAGTACTGCCTCTTTACATATGTTGTTCCACCATGGGGTTTCATTACTTCTGCTCTTTGTGCTAGTTCTTCAGCACACAGTCTCACCTGCCTCAACTAGAGCCCTCTTAAAATCTCCCCATTCTTCTTCCACTGGTCTCTGATCTTCCTTTGGAAGCTTCTTCCTGATCAGTGTCTGGTACTGGGTCCTCCGTTCATCCTCTTTCAGCATCCATGTCTTCAACCTTTTCTCCTGTATGTCTGTTGCCCTCCTATCTTTTTTCTCTCTCAGGGTGGCTACCAACAGCCGATGGTCACTGTCTAAGGCCTCAGATGGAATGACCTTAACATGCTTTAATATTTATTTTATTTTATGCAATTTGTATTCATGGATGACAGTCCGACAGGCGATATATCATTTTTTTTGTACTGCAGGTAGAAAACTAAGTTGTCGGCACTAAACTCCTAAAAAGGTGAAAAACTTCGTTATTTGAAGCCCCTTTCCTCTTACTTTGGTTGCTTATGCCAGTTAAATGACCTCGGTTCTTAGAGGGAGTAATTGTTTCGCTTCTTCCGCTATCGTTTTGTTCCAAAGTCTGATGTTAAATATTACTTCAGTGTCTACTAGTTTTCGTCATCTTCGTCTGTAATTTGTTTACCGTTAATCCATGTGCTGACCATTTCTTTCAACAAGTCTGAAACTTCCTTCAATGTCTTCTGGGAACATTACACGCCTCCCACACCAACATTATTATTTCTCTTCCCAAAGTTTCCTCCACTTTTATTACTTCCACTCGGGTTTTGTATAAATTGTAGATTATTCGTCTGTTTTTATTTTTAGTCCCCTTTTTCCTCAGGATCGTGAACACCATAATCTGCAATACATTGACGGAAGCTTTCTCTAAGTCCACAAATGTTTTGAATGATTTCCGATTTTTCTTCATGTGTCTTCCATTACTAAGCTGAATGAATTTCTATCCTTACCATGACGCGTGGTAGGAATCACCCGTCCCCATACGCATACTCCCACTGCATAACAAATACTGAAGTGACGAAAGTCATGGGATACGTCTTAACATTATTTCTGGTCGATCCTTTCCCGCCGTAGTGCAGCAACTCGACGTGGCATGGACTCAGCAACTCTCGTTGGAAGTCCTCTGCAGAAATACTGATCCGTTTTACCTCTACAACCACCCATTACTGCGAATCTGTGGCCAATGCAATATTTTGTGCACGGACTGACCAGTCAGTCACGTCCCATAAGGGTTCGGTGAGATTCATGTCGGGCGATCTGGATGGCCGAATCATTCGCTTGAAACGTCCAGAACGTTCTTCAAACAAATCGTGAACATTTGTGGCCCGGTGGTACGGCTCACTGTCATCAGTAAAAACTCCGTCGTAGTTTTGGAATATGAAGTCCACGAAGGCTGAAAATGGTCTCGAAGCAACCGAACATAGCCATTTCCAGTCAATCATCGTTTCATTTGGACCAGAGAACCCTGTCCATTCCCTCTAAACGCAGCCCTCACCATTATGGTGCCATCATCAGCTTGCACAGTGTCATGTTGACAACCTGGGTGCTTGGCTTCGTGGGATCTACGCTACACTCTAAGGCTTCCATCAGCTCGTACCAACTGAAATCTGGTCTCATCTGACTGCGCCAAGGTTTTCCAGTCGTCTAGGATTCAGAGGGTCGCTGTAGGCGATTTCGTGCTGTTAGCGAAGGCAGTCGCATTAACGCCAGATTTCTCTGCACTGGCCTAACGGGTACGTTACTCGTACGTCCCACATTGATTTCTGCAGTTATTTCGCGCAGTGTTGCTTGTCTGTTAGAACTGACTATTCTACGGAAACGCCGCTGCTAACGGTCCGTAAGTGAAGGTTCAAATGGCTCTGAGCACTATGGGACTAAACTTCTAAGGGCATCAGTCCCCTCGAACTTAGATCTACTTAAACCTAACTAACCTAAGGACATCACACACATCCATGCCCGAGGCAGGATTCTAACCTGCGACCATAGCGGTCGCGCGGTTCCAAACTGTAGCGCCTAGAACCGCTCGGCCACCAGGGCCGGCCGTAAGTGAAGGCCGTCGGCCACTGCGTTGTCTGTGATGAGAGGTAACGCCTGGAATTTTGTATTCTCTGAGCACTTCTGACTATTGAATTTCCTAACGATTTACGAAATGGAATGTTCCATGCTGCGCACTGTATTATTCAGTGGTTTGGTATTTAACTAATTTGTAAACGAAAATGATAATCTTATATTATTACAGTGAGTAATTACGAAATACTTTTTTCTCCCGGCTAAAGATTTCGTCAAGTTGCTAAAGAACTCCAAGTTAACGTCGTGTTAAAGTGTTGTCTGTGGGTTGTGTAACTGTCACTAAATCACAGTCCATACAACAGATTCTATACCACTATTGATTATGATGGAAACAGTTATCTTCAGCAAAATGATCATTAAAACCACCGAATATCAGCCGCGCACAACACTGACGTATGTTACCTGAAACAATATTCTTCGCAACTCGTGCGTAATTAATTTCGGCTCCATACATCAGCAAGAAAAGTTTGTTAGATGGATCGTGCTATGAGCACTGTTTTTAGAGAACCAATCTGATTCGAATAATTTTCATTAAAATTAGTTCGAAACCACCGGTGCACATTTATTTTTACACATTTTTATTACGTTCGGCATTTATGTCTGCAGAGTTGCGTAATTTGAATTTGCCGCTGCGATAACTGTTAAGATGGCGGCAGACAATTGACAGAGAGTTTCTATTGTTAGAGCAAATTTCCTTTTAATAGGATAAATACTTGAATTAATGCTTATTAAACTTTACTTTTATATTGTGCACTATTTAGACTAATTTTCATCAAGCAAACCTTTGATATTTTCGTAAGAAACTCAGATAAAAATGCGATACAAATCGCTACCATCAATGGCTGCGCTCCTTGCAGAGGAAAGAAATAATTAACACAGATAATGCTTATTGGGAGAGGAATTAAAGTTACAAATAATTATTCACATATATTTATAATAATAATGATGTCTATTCTCAAGTAATAATTACCAAATAATTACAATTTCTTAGCAGACATTAGTTTGATATGCGTCTTGCGTCCGCAACCTACAAAAGCCGGCCAATAAAAGGTAAAAACAAAGGGAGATAAACGAAGATCATAAAAGGAATTCACAATTATCATTGTCTTTGTATGATACACAACGATATGTCCAATTACATCATAAAATATTGTATAAATAATTAATATATATCATAGTTTTATTTCACTGTTTTTTCACATGTCCGATAGATAATATTTATAACTGTTAGAGGCATAATTTTCTCTCGTCGCACTGTAGCTAAAATTTGTCTCGTGGATGCTACAATGCGTCTATGTCCAACTACCATTCTGCGTCCAAAGTATGTTAATTCCTGTCCTGCGGTCGTAATCACGTCGGAGACGGTTTTCCCATGAGTCACCTGAGTCCAAATGACAGCTCCAACAATGCACTGCCATTTTCTACAATGTCCACGCAACACTGTCGCCGCCTGTGCATGTGCATGTCGCTATTGCATAAGTTGTCATCTTAGCGTAGAAGAAACAGCATCTTTCGATTCTTTACAAAATCAACATTTAAACACATTCAAGTAAGCTTGAAGTCTACAGGATGTACCATGGTAATGCGCCTGTGGCAAGAATGTTGAACCGTGTCTCTCACTCCAGAGTCAGCACGTATCGAGAGGCCCGCTGCGTGGTTAGCCGGGTGCGGACACGTTTTCCACAGTCGCCGGCTACCGGCACTGCGGCGCAGCGCCTGCGTGCTATGCTGCCCGGCGAGCAGCGTGGCTCATTACGCTTATCGCGGATCGCGAGCAGGCGGCAGGGCGGGCGCGGCTGAGTAATGGCGACAGGGCGTCGCTATCTGGCGGGGCGACACCGCGGCCGCCCTTCCAAACGGTAATGGAGCCGGCTGGCTGGAGTGCAGTGGCGGGACGCGTGAATTAGCCGCAGATACCGAGGGCGCGCCGCAGCGCCGCTGCACTCGGCGCTTCTGCGAAAAGCTGCCGCAGAAGCGAGCTGCAACAGAGTCCGCCTTGTACTGGTACAGTGGCTGCCACTCACCGCACGTCAGCAGCGGCCTTGTAGAGGTTCCTGGTTCGAGTTTTAAGGAAACATAAACTGTGACCAAATGAAAAATCCGCGATTTCCAACAACATTAAAACAATCCTTTTGATACAGGTGCTAATCACACTGGTGGTCAAAACACACCTACGAAAGTTGTAAGGTAGCTATAATTTCGCGCCTTACAAGCAGTCATCCACATACTTTGCCGTGATCTCCAACCACATTAGGTATTATTTGATGGGTAGTACATCGTATATACAATATTGGCCATTAAAATTGCTACACGACGAAGATGACGTGCTACACACACGAATTTTAACCGACAGGAAGAAGATGCTGTGATATGCAAATGATTAGCTTTTCAGAGCATTCACACAAGGTTGGCGCCGGTGGCGACACCTACAATCTGCTGACATAAGGAAAGTTTCCAACCGATTTCTCATACACAAACAGCAGTTGACCGGCGTTGCCTGGTGAAACGTTGTTGTGATGCCTCGTGTAAGGAGAAGAAATGAGTACTGTCAGTTTTCCGACTTTGAAAAAGGTCGGATTGTAGCCTATCGCGATTGCGGTTTATCGTATCGCAGCACTGCTGCTCGCGTTGGTCGAGATCCAATGACTATTAGCAGAATATGGAATCGGTGGGTTCAGGAAGGCAATACGGAATGCCGTGCTGGATATCAATGGCCTCGTATCACTAACAATCGAGATGACAGGCATCTTATCCGCATGGTTGTAACGGATCGTGCAGCCAAGTCTCGATCGCTGAGTCAACAGATGGGGACGTCTGCAAGACAACAACCAGCTGCACGAACAGTTCGAAGACGTTTGCAGCAGCATGGACTATCAGCTCGAAGACCTTGGCTGCGGTTACCCTTGACGCTTCTTCAGAGACTGGAGCGCCTGTGATGGTGTACTCAACGACGAACCTGGGTGCACGAATGGAAAACTTCATTTCTTAGGATGAATCCAGGTTCAGTTTACAGCATCATGATGGTCGCATCCGTGTTTGGCGACATCGTGGTGAACGCACATTGGAAGCGTGTATTCGTCATCGTCATACTGGCGTATTACCTGGCGTGATGGTATGAGGTGCCATTGGTTACACGTCTCGGTCACCTCTTGTTCGCATTGACGGCACTTTGAACAGTTGACGCCACATTTCAGATGTGTTACGACCCGTGGCTCTAACCTTCATTCGATCCTTGCGAAATCCTACATTTCAGCAGGGTAATACCCTACCGCATATTGCAGGTCTTGTACGGGTCTTTCTGGATACAGAAAATGTTCGACTGCTGTCCTAGCCAGCGCATTCTCCAGATCTATCACCAACTGAAAACGTCTGGCCCATGGTGGCCGAGCAACTGGCTCGTCACAATACGCCAGTCACTACTCTAGATGAACTGTGGTATCGTGTTGAAGTTGCATGGGCAGCTGTACCTGTACACGCCATCCAAGCTCTGTTTGACTCAATGCCCATGCGTATCAAGGTCGTTACTACGGCTAGAGGTGGTTATTCTGGGTACTGATTTTTCAGGATCTATGCACCCAAAAATTGCGTGAAAATGTAATCACGTGTCAGTTCTAGTATAATATATTTGTCCAATTAATACCCGTTTATCATCTGCAATTCTTCTCAGTGTAGCAATTTTAATGGCCATTAGTGTATGAATATTCAAAGGAGACTGACATTTTCACGTACGCCTTGTAAATAATTGCTAACGCTTATTGAATGAAAGGTGACGGAGTGTCTTTATTATAAAAACGACGTAATGAATGACAGTCTATACTAGTAGAGGTTGGAACGCCAGTAGAGATGAAACGGCAGGCAGAACTTAAGCTCTGGGTGGAAGGCCCGCACAGGTGTTGGTCCTGCTTACACACAGAAAGTAGCTTGACAGACGTTGGGATACCTGAGCGCTGGTTCACAATAGAGTCGCGATCGGCCGGTTTTGTAGTATTATTCTTCGGAAACTACGAAAATCTTGGACGCAGCTGAGAGGAAGGAGGAAGCGTCACCTCGGAAACCACGCACTCTGGGTTATTTCAGTGGATGTTTAGTCAGAAGCGTACCATTGTACGAGTATAGGTATTTCCTCCCAAACTTTCCACGCTGGACGACAAAAGACTAAAATATGGTTGGTCGGCGTTCGGAAGAATCTGTAGAGAGGGAGAATAGTGCGTGGTTTCGGGAATATGATTCGTTTTCGGAATGACGATGGTGGGGAGCCAAGCCTTGCTGGGAAGCCAGCGCTGGAGAGACGAGGTCTTCCGTTTTAAACTCCCGTGTGTGATGGTCGCTCAGTATCAGCTTCTTGTTGGTACGGACGCAGTCGCTGTCTTTTCTCTCACGAGATTTTATAGTTAGAACGGTTAGGCACTGTACTGTTGTGAACTTATACGATTCTGGACTTCGCCTCAGGGTTGGAAGTCGTCGTTGAGTACGCAGCGTTCAGTGATTGAGAGCACTTCCTCTGCCTATACCTACGTTGAGACGTTTTCTGAGCCGGCCGGTGTGGCCAAGCGGTTGAGGCACTGCAGCCTGGAACCGCGCGACCACTATCGTCGCAGGTTCGAATCCTGCCTCGGGCATGGCTGTGTGTGATGACCTTAGGTTAGTTAGGTTCAAGTAGTTCTAACTTATAGGGGGCTGATGACCTCAGAAGTTAAGTCCCATAGTGCTCACAGCCATTTGAACCATTTTTTGAATGTTATCTGAACTCCGTCCTTGTGGCTGTGAGTTCGCGTTTCTCGTCTGTAGAACACAGAGAGGAGAAGGCAGTATTAGAGTATATTAGTCAGAGGACCGCCTTCAGCCGTCTTAGTTTTTGAAAGAGTTTGTTTATGGCTGGAGTTCTTCCATCGTCGCAGACGAGTACGAGATCCATCACTCCGACGCACCGGACGCAGTACATACGGTGATATTGCTAATTGCTTTGGCTTATTGGGAGCTATATGGCTAAACAGCTGCAATCACGTAGAATGCATTTCCACTGAAGTTGCACTCCATTGTAGATACCTTTAAAAGCAGTGTCTTCTCGTGTTTGGTACATAGATGATGTCAGTCATTTCGCGTTATTTATATTAGATCGCGCAGTCATAATAAAAGGGCAGAGTTGTTCAATGGATCAGTAATTTTTAGTTAGGAAATATAAACATTTGTAATAATGATTGTTTTTAATATACAATAAATGTATAAGCAGCAACAACGTTTATCATTTAGTATAACTCGTTCCCTTACTCATTCATTTCTATTTAGGTTGGAATTTATGTTTTAAAGAGCATTAAGAGATCCTGAGATCTGCTTCAGGGGGTAGTCAGACAGGGCTAAATCTTCATTTTAGCGTTTATTATTTTCCGTTGCGCACAGTCATTTAACACGCGCCTGGAGTAGCGTCTTGGAAAGTAATGTGTCATTGTCAAGCAGCAAAGTTCAATGAACCGTGGACCAAACATAGAAAGAACCGTCAATGATGAAAGAAATACGCCATGAGACAAACAGAAATAATACATCTATTCAAATACAGTAACTGCGCTGAAGTCTGTGCTAGTCATGGTGGTCGCATGGACAATACAAAAGACAGGACATGGTTCTTAAGGGGTGACACAACTGTAAAGGCCTGAAAAAAGCGTTTTCCTCTCAATTTCTTTTGGGCGTAAGGGAAGGTGATAGAGAGACAATACTTGAGATAGCTATAGAGCATATACACTGAAGAGCCAAATACCATGAAGGGCCTCCGCAACCAAGCAGAAGTGCCACAACACGACGTGGCATGGACTCGATTAATGTCTGACGTAGTGCTGGAGAGAATTGACACCATGAAGCCTGCAGGGCTGTCCATAAACCCGTAAGAGTACCAGAGGGTGGACATTTCTGAACAGCACGTTGCAAGGCATATCAGATATGCTCAATAATGTTCATATCTGGGGAGTTTGGTGGCCAGCCGAAGTGTTTAAACTCAGAAGAGTGTTCCTGGAGTCACTCTGTAGCAATTCTGGACTTGGGGAGGAGGGGGGTCATATTGTCCTGCTGGAATTTGCCAAGTCCCTCGGAATGCACAGTGGACATGAATGGACGTAGGTGATCAGACAGGATACTTACGTATGTTCCCCTGTCAGAGTCGTATCTAGACATATCAGGGCACTAAACGTAACGAGGGTCCCATATCATTCCAACTGCACACGCCCCACACCATTATAGAGCCTCCATCAGCTTGAACAGTCCCCTACTGACATGTGGAGTCCATGTATTCATGAGATGGTCTCCATACCCGTACATGTCCATCCGTTCGATGAAATTTTAAACTCGACTCTTCCGACCAGGCAACATGTTTCCAGTCATCAACAGTCCAATGTCGGTGTTGACGTGCCCAGGCGAGGCGCAAAGCTTTGTGTCGTGCAGTCGTCAAGAATATTCGAGTGGGTTTTCAGCTGCGAAAGCCCATATGATGTTTCCTTAACCGGTTCGCACGTTGATACTTGTTGATGGCCAATCATTGAAATCTCCAGCAATTTACGGTAGGGGTTGCACTTCTGTCACGTTAAACGATTCTGTTCGGTCGTATTTCGTTCCGTTCTTGCAGGAAATTTTTTTCCGGTCGCAGAGACGTCGGAGATTTGATGTTTTACAGGATTCCTAATATTCACGGTACACTCCTGAAATGGTCGTACGGGAAAGTCCCCACTTCACCTCTATCTCGGAGATGCTGTGTCCCATCGCTCGTGCCCCGACTATAACACCACCTTCAAACTCACTTAACTCTTGAAAACATAACATTTTAGCAGCAGTAACAGATCTAATAACTGGGCCAGACACTTGTTTTCTTATATAGACGTTGCAGACCGCAGCGCCTTATTCGGCCTGTTTACATATCTCTGTATTTGAATACGCGCTTCAGTGTATTTAATTATATTACAAAAATATTTTTTTGTCGCAAAATCTTACAGAGGCATATTGAATTTGAGGCACGCACTGTAACTGGTGCTAATTTGAATCTGGAAAAAAGAATAAAATCCGGTTAATTTACATGAGTGTAACTGGTGAGCCACCTAGGGGATTTTAGAAATGATGTGCAATTGGCGAGTATTTGAATGAAGTCGTTCAGTTTTCAACAAGAAAGGACACCCTTGTGTTAATAAATGCTGTTACATCAACTATTCGAAAATCCCCTTGTGTTTAAATTTTCAAATAAGAAAATTGAAAATTGTTGTATTTATGCTGCGTACCGTTGTGAAACATATTCCGAGAAAAACGCGTTTGAAGTTTTTAAATGTGTTATAGACGTGAACAAATAAAAAAATTCTACTTTTAGAAAATTCTCACCATTGATGTGCTATCCCAGGATTGGCCTGCCGTACTGTTGCTGTTGTGAACGAAATCATATCCACTAGTTTATCATAGAACGATTGAAACATCGGCCGTGGTTATTCCATGAATACACAAAACTGTACAATTCTACATCAAGCAGGCGCATTGCTAGGACTGTTCGACGGTTGATTTCATATGCGTTTCATATATATTTACTGTTTGGTATAACAACTTCTATTAAGTTTGGAAAAACAATTATTGTGAAGCCTAAGCCTCGAGGACTTCTTTCTTGGAACTTGGTATCAACATTGCACGGTTTAGATTTCACGTGTTGAGAAATAACAGAGAAAACAGCAAGAATATTTATAATTCTGTAGCTCAATCCGTAATTCACATCAAAACTATGGTTGCTGTCTTTCAGTTTCTTATCAGAGTCACTGACTCCTACCTAAATGCTTTCAGCCTTACATCTTCATTGAACGCTTTCATGACACACTGCTTCAACGCTGCGTTGAACACAATGTTTTCGTATCTTTTCTTCCCGAGTAGATTTCGTTACTACTCATTATTACTTGACAGACAAGCCCGTATACTTTAAGATCACAAATAAACAATCAGAAGTACGTACCGCACACTAAAATCAAGATTAGAAGCGCAAGAATTGTCTTTACACGCACTGACAGTTTCTGACGGCAGGAAAATGTAGTATTGTTTTGAAATGCTTATACCTATACACAGTCACTGCAGTGTGTATCGAGCTGGCGCAAGTACGCAATTTCAGGTCATCCTAGGCTTTGGAGGAGGAGCTCGTAAGTTCCTTCATATTTTAGAAGGTTCAAAGCCTCTTTTAAGCCTATAAAAATGATTAATAATACATGAAAAGCACCAGTTTGATTTTCATTTATTATTATAATGTTTTCTGCCAAGAACCGACGGAAGATTCTGTTAATATTAAAAAAATGATTGTTTGAAAATTATACAGTGGTGATACCTCTTGACAGAGAGTTTGGTACCACCGACGTCAGTGGGCACTATGCAACGGACTCTCATGCCAGCCACAAGGTTGGTAAGGACTTAATGTGGTAGGTCGTTTCATTTCTCCACCAGTGTAGTCTACGTTGAATGTGCTCCAGTACGCTTCCCCAACGCTTTCCACAAGTCCCTGATGTGATTTAAGTCTCGCTAGTCCATTCGCCGAATATCTTTTCTTTCCAAGAGCTCCTTGATCTGCGCTGTTTCACATTATCATCCACAAAAATGAAACCAGGGCCGAATGCGCCCCTGAAAAGACTCCCATGGGTAAAGAGTACATTATAACAATAATTTTGACCAGTAAGTACGTTGTTCGAAGACTGGTAGGTCAGTAAGTCCACGGAGCGTTATGCCTCCCACACCTGCCACGCGTGGACTATGTTTGACAACGTTCTTGGGTGGAATTCGTGTTCCCACCTCTCGCCATATGAGTGTATATCCAGCTTAATCCAACATGACCGTTTTGGTGGTATAGGTATTGTGGTGTGCGGAATACTGGAGTTTCATAACCGTAATGACCTCCAGATCTTTGAACACGGTAAGCTCACCGGTCAATACTATTGTGATACAGTACTCATTCCCCATGAGCATCTGTTCAGGGGTGCATTTGGCCCTGAATTCATTTTTATACGTGACAGTGCGTGACAGCATCGAGCAGGGCTGGAACAAAGGATATTTGAAGAATGGACTGGAGTGCCCTTTACCGTGACTTTAATTCCTTCGAGCACGTGTGGGATGCCTTGAAGGAAATATTGTAGCACATCCACGTGCACCAGTGACCATTCGGTAGTTACAACGCAGGTCGAGAAATGGAACGCCCTACCACAAGAATTCCGTACCAGTCTCCTGGCCAGCATTGGAGCACTTTGCAGAACATGCAAGGCCGTACATTGTGGTCACACACCCTTTTAAGAACAAAGTCGCGCCTTTCTTAATGTTCCGGGGGACCACCATCAATCGCTGTGACTTCATTGTAATTATTGTCTTTGAATAAAAGTGTTATTTCCGACTGTCTCATTGCGTATTTAGGACCTTCAGTCCTATATTGTAGTCTTCTGTCCTATGTATGATCCATGTTCCGTCGAGCTATGTCACTTGGCAGGGAGACATCTTGCAGAAGTTAAATTTGTTCTTACGTTTTGGACTCCAGTGTAATTACCAGAAATGACTACACCGAACAGAGAGCCCAGTGTCTGATGTATACAAAAAATAGACCACCCACTGCCTTCTAAGGAAATTTCCACCGTGAATCTGATGAAAGCCAAACAGCCTGGTTATAGCACATCTTTCCAAAGACGCATTCAAAATCAGTTAGCCGAGTATTACGAAGGCCAAACATCCCTAACAACATCCCGCAAAGTGCTATATAAACGATTCCCCGCTTGCGAAGTCAGACTGTGAACGCACTGGAGCGAAACGACTTGCAGATTTGCCACGAATTTGCTCTTAAGGCGTTGCGCGCTGATGAAAGACAGCGTAGTTTGGTCATTTTCCGTAAACAGGCAAATATTAACAGAAAGCGATTGGCAAACGAGTGACAACCACGATCTCTGGGAATAACCCCTCTGGATGTCTTCTTCTGGATTAATGTGAAAGACATTATGTATGCTTGGCTAGTACGTGACTTCAGCGATCTCTGCTGACATAGGTTGAGACAGAATATCGTAATGTTACGGAGAAGGCACTTGTTACGACTTCTGAACCACTTGTTACGACTCTGAAGCATTTGTTAGCACCAGACACAGTGGCTGCGTCAAAGTCTCAGACGGCGTGGAGTTTTACAATTATTTATTGAACTTTCTTTACAATTTATCGCTCGTCGTCGCTGCCCAGCCCTGCGGATTCATCCGCCTGGCTGCTGGTGTGTAGATTCTCCGACAATGCGCGCAACGCGCGCTGCTGATCGCACTAGGCCACCAGTGCTCCGCTGAAGCCAGGATGCCCTGTGGTTGACATGAACTCGTCGCTGCTCACGGAGCCGCGTCGCCGTGAGGTCAGCTGCCGACGCCTGCGGCTGCGAAGCCGTCAGTCGCGATGTCAGCGAGGTCCCATCATGGACGGACCACGCGCCGTGGGGCCGGGTTGCCGTGAGGTCCGGGCGTCAGTCCCCGGTGGCGCCTGTGACCGAGACCGCGCTGCGGCCGGTCCTGCTGGAAGTTCTCGCTGTAGTTAGTCAGCCATGGTGCCGACCGAACTCGAGCCGACCCCCACAGCTGAAGTTGACGTCTGGCGGCGAACGGATGACTCCTGGGAGCTGGAACAGACTTCCAGAATCGTCACCTAAGAAGATTTGAACATTAGGACACGGACCACGTCCGTCCTCAGATCCGAACTGCTTCCTAATGGCTTCTGATGGCTTCTGTCCATTGCTGCCTGCGCTCCACTATTTATATTCGACCGGGGGACGTTTTTTACCCTAGGTGGTAGCTTTTTGTTATTTCTCCCAGAGTATATTGCAACGTAACTTAGCGTGCTGGCCTCACTTCTCCTTACTCAGCACTCTCCAGGCTTCGCTCGGCACTCGGTCTGTGTGCGTCCTTGTGTCAGCTTGTTGGTAGACTGCAACTGTCAGCGAGGCTATCTGTGCCGCGCTTACTTCGCGATGCCTCGATCGCCGGCTGCCTCTGTTTTGCCATTCTCCACTGCATGAAGCAACGCTTACATGTGGCTGCAACAGTAAGATGGTTTAGAATATTATTTTCTTGTACAATACTTTTTGAGTTTCTTTATATGATGCCACAAACTGCAAATATTTATGTCTCAGATTTAGTTTGTCTGATTTTAAAAATTTTTTAAACTGCGTTTGGAAATCAAGGAGGTCTCATGTGGACAGGCTGTGCGATCAGTTTTCTTTCACACTGTTTCCCATTTCCTTTAGGTACTTGCACCAACTCAAGTAGATACGGCACCTCATCTGTCAACACATCTGTAGCGACATTGAATAAAATTGCACGCACCTGATAATCATGTGTCGCCGGCCTGTGGAGACATTAACTTTTCTCTGCTACTGCGTTTCGTTAGCCAAACTAATAACATAAAGAAAAGAAGAGACAGTGAGAAAGCTACACATCAGTAATAACCAACAACTGAAATTGTCTCTGAATATATGAAAAATAAGACAGATACTGGAGGTAGACAGGGCATAACATTTTATGAAGTTCAAAAAAAGTTCTCCAGTGACTTGCTGTAGGACAAGTAATGAAACAGTGGATGCCTCAGGATGTAATGAAAACAAAACAATAATGCGTCATGGCTCTAGTGACAGTGAGAGAGAGAGAGAGAGGGAGAGAGACAGAGAGAGAGAGACAGAGAGACAGAGAGAGAGAAGAGAAAGAGAGAGAGGGAGAAAGAGATAGGAAGTGAGAGTGAGCAATAGAGAGAGAGAGAGAGAGAGAGAGAGAGAGAGAGCAATAGAGAGAGGGAGAAAGAAACAAAAAAGTAAGAGAGAGAGAGAGAAATTACTGAAAATGGAGGATGAGTTCCGAAATATGATTACAAAGGCAAGCGCAGCAAGACGAAGCTTGTCGTATTGCTATCAGTGGAGCCGCTATGCTGCATACTTGCGGTGCGAACAGTATTACTGCACTGTCGCAACCAACGTAGTTCCTGCCAGTGTTCTATCATGAATCATGCCAATTAAACTGGAATGCCTTCATACACATCCATGCCCGAGGCAGGATTCGAACCTGCGACCGGGAGAGCGTCATCTCCATGCTTTTGTTAACTTCGGCGCCACACAGTGGTGTGTTCTCACATATACAAGGAAGTTCCTGTAGCCTGTATAGCAGGGCTGGAGGTGGAACTGTTGTTGCTTCCGTAAACCAATGGGGAGGCATGATCTCTTGGAGCACAGGCAGGAAGACCTAACCTGGCACCAATTCTCCAAGTGGTTGCAGCTTAAATGATCCAGAAATTTCTCGCCATTTCTCGTAGCTTACATTAATTACATTGTGAATGCGAATATTGCTTTTGCCCCGTCAATTGATGGTCCTACATATAGACAAGCTAAGAGTGGTGTCCGGTGGGTGTAGAAAATTAGTCTTATTACATAAAGTAAGTTCTTTATTTGATATTTTAATTAATTAGTAGTCAATACTATGTTTCCTATCAGTAAATTTAAATGTTTTCAAGCAATTCAAAACTGTGACTAAAATTAAGAAATTAATTTTATGTGAGTCTTTTTCTTTGTGGTGGGAACTGGACGGCTCAGACGTTCTGGCCTCGCCTCTTGCATTGCACGCCTTCGAAAAGTGTCCACAGTTACATAGTTCGAGACATTTTTCGTCTACCTCCCTGTAAATCCTAGCCGATGTTTCATGCACAACAACAGATTCTTTAAAATAAAAGTAATACTGTCTATAGTCTAATTAAAGTTAAATTGCATGAAGTAATAATCACTTTTGTTTCATGTGCATGAAGCCATTTTTAATAATTCACAAGAAGGAAATAGTGCATAATGTAGCAAGGGAGGCTACAACAACTGTTACGCCTCTTGATATGAAGGTACTGTTTACACATCTGCTACAGTGCATTCGTTATTAAATTTACCTGGAAGGAAAACTGAGCGAAGACAAATAAACACAGTCGTCGATATTGTGCTTCAATCCAACCAAACACTCCACTATGGCCCGGCTCGTACAGCCCAGCAGGCCACTGACAAATCATCAAATCATTCATTCATATGAGATATAACAATAGCATTTTCCCACAACACTTGCTCTGCTTCAGCTTAATTGACACTGATATTTGAAACTACGACATACCAGTAACATGATATGTTAACTATTTGAATTTTTTAATGCATCAGGTAAACGACAGCCAGGGAGGATCTGTAAACTAAAAAAATCTGAAAATTCCGTCCTCTGTTATACTCAGTCGATTTGTGTATAATGCAAAGCGTTTATCGATACGTAATGAAATATACTTCAATAAAGTAGTTCAAAAATTTAAATTCAGATTTATGTTTTTGAACCTTTAGAATAATTTTATTTTACTTTTTCTCTCAGTGGGAAACAAATTTTACTTAAGTATTTGTACTCAAAATATTATTGATGTCTTGTGCAATATGGGTCATATGTTTGAAATCGGTTGTAATCCTTATAAATTAATGGTGAAATTCTCATATAATACTTTTATTAATATCCTTTTTAATTTGATTTCATCACTGTGCAGTAAGATGAATGTACAGGGCAGCGGCGCCGAAGGACAAATAAAAATACAGCAAAAGAAATTCCGAAGTTGCAAGGATATGGTGGCACGTACGGTGTTCAAGCAGCCGACATTGTGTTCTGGTCTCTGTGGCAATAGCAGATTATTTTTAAAATCTCGAGCTATTATGCAAAACACTTAAAAAATTGGAAATTTACGTATGTGATTGACCTCTCTTATATATCTTATCATCTTAGAAATTCATTCTTAATTTTAATCAAAGCCATCATACCGATGGCAGTAGTACAATGTAGGCAGATATCACAGCCCCAAAGATGCTATAATCTACAGTAAAATCTTCGAACAAAATATCAAATCCTTGCAAATCCTAAAATCCAATGCTATGATTATGCCTCAGTATGTGAATCCATATAAAATGACCAACAAAATATATTAAAATCTAATGCAGCCAAGTAGAATAAGTTGATGGCTGTCCGTCCAGGAGGACATCACTGAAGCCGGCTGGAAATGCCCCTTGGACACTTCTGTTTTCTCGTTTAATACTCAGACTTATTCCTCTCTTAGAGCCTACAAAATCTCAAATTACGCTAAATTTTACAGCTACTATCCTTTTTCTCCAAAGTGAAATATACACATGCTGTCTGTGATGCTACACAGGGAAGACTACTCATTATTGAGGTGCTCAGTCACTGCTTATGAGCCAGTCCGTTTGTAATTATTCGCTTTAAACTTGATTCTAAAGCTTCTTCCCGTTCGCATCACATACTTCATTTCACAGTTCCTACACATTATTTCAAAACCTCCCATTTCCTCTATCTACTTCTACACTATGCCAGTCTTATGAATTAGATTCTGCTCCAGTTTGCAATCCGTCTTCAGTGCAATTCTAACGCCTTTGCTCTGAAATAACCTCTCCAATCTACACAGTTCCCCAACATGGCTTGACCCTATAATTCTGCGAATTATATCAGACATTTAATAACTGGTGCGTAATATTGTCAATATTGATTGCTCTGATTATTTGTAAATAATGAATCCAGTATTGTACATAATAAATGGTATTAAGTAGAATCTCTTGTTATCATGTGGTTATACAGGGTGTTACAAAAAGGTACGGCCAAACTTTCAGGAAACATTCCTCACACACAAGTAAAGAAAAGATGTTATGTGGACATGTGTCCGGAAACGCTTAATTTCCATGTTAGAGCTCATTTTAGTTTCGTCAGTATGTACTGTACATCCTCGATTCACCGCCAGTTGGCCCAGTTGAAGGAAGGTAACGTTGACTTCGGTGCTTGTGTTGACATGCGACTCATTGCCCTACAGTACTAGCATCAAGTACATCAGTACATAGCATCAACAGGTTAGTGTTCATCACGAACGTGGTTTTGCAGTCAGTGCAATGTTTACAAATGCGGAGTTGGCAGATGCCCATTTGATGTATGGATTAGCACTGGGCAATAGCCGTGGCGCGGTACGTTTGTATCGAGACAGATTTCCAGAACGAAGGTGTCCCGACAGGAAGACGTTCGAAGCAATTGATGGGCGTCTTGGGGACCACGGAACATTCCAGCCTATGACTCGCAACTGGGGAAGACCTAGAACGACGAGGACACCTGCAAAGGACGAGGCAATTCTTCGTGCAGTTGACGATAACCCTAATGTCAGCGTCAGAGAAGTTGCAGCTGTACAATGTAACGTTGACCACGTCACTGTATGGACAGCGCTACGGGAGAACCAGTTGTTTTCGTACCATGTAGAGCGTGTGCAGGCACTATCAGCAGCTGATTGGCCTCCACGGGTACAGTTCTGCAAATGGTTCATCCGACAATGTGTCAATCCTCATTTCAGTGCAAATGTTCTCTTTACGGACGAGGCTTCATTCCAACATGATCAAATTGTAAAGTTTCACAATCAACATGTGTAGCTGACGAGAATCCGCACGCAATTGTGCAATCACGTCATCAACACAGATTTTCTGTGAACGTTTGGACAGGCATTGTTGGTGATGTCTTGATTGGGCCCCACGTTCTTCCACCTACGCTCAATGGAGCACGTTATCAGGATTTCATACGGAATACTCTACCTGTGTTGCTAGAACATGTGCCTTTACAAGTACGACACAACATGTGGTTCATGCACGATGGAGCTCCTGCACATTTCAGTCGAAGTGTTCGTACGCTTCTCAACAACAGATTCGGTGACCGATGGATTGGTAGAGGCGGACCAATTCCATGGCCTCCACGCTCTCCTGACCCCAACCCTCTTGACTTTCATTTATGGGGGCATTTGAAAGCTCTTCTCTACGCAACACCGGTACCAAATGTAGAGACTCTTCGTGCTCGTGTTGTGGACGGCTGTGATACAATGCGCCATTCTCCAGGGCTGCATCAGCGCATCAGGGATTCCATGCGACGGAGGGTGGATGCGTGTATCCTCGCTAACGGAGGACATTTTGAACATTTCCTGTAACAAAGAGTTTGGAGTCTCGCTGGTACGTTCTGTTGCTGTGTGTTTCCATTCCATGATTAATGTGATTTGAAGAGAAATAATTAAATGAACTCTAACATGGAAAGTAAGCTTTTCCGGACACATGTCCACATAACATATTTTCTTTCTTTGTGTGTGAGGAATGTTGCTTGAAAGTTTGGCCGTACCTTTTTTGTAACACCCTGTATATTTGTTGAATGTATTTTCCCGTCGATTATTGTACGGGTTGTCTCACTCAAACCTCCCTGACTTCAAGGACCCAGGAGAGAAAAACCAAAGTAGATACGACAGTGGAAAATGCAGCACATTCTGCAGCATCACAAAGAATTTATATTCCCTCGTCAGAAGTGCTAAGTATCGTCACGAGGGTGAAGCACGGTCGCATGAAGTGAAAATGGCGACTCCACAGCAGTGTGCACAAGCAGTAGTGTGTTTTGCACAAACAAAATCATCTATTACTGTGCAAAAAAATTTTCATCATTTGTATGAATGTGATCCACCTAATGTGAAATCAGTTAAGGAATGGTATAGGAAATTTCTGGCAACAGGAAGTGTTCTGAAACATTCTGGCCGTGCACATTATGGAGTTTCAGAAGGGACAGTGGAGGACAGAGGGCATCAGACAAACGTTTCTCAGAAGCCTACGTAACTCAATTCGTCAAGCATCTAGGCCACTTGATGTACCTCGATCAACATTGCATCGTGTAGTACACCAGCGTCTTCGTATGTGTGCTTACAAAGTGCAATTTCTGCAATATCTGACGCCGAACGACAAACCACAGCGACAACAATTTGCTGTGGATATGCTGCAGCGTACTGATATGGATTCCAGCTTCCTGGAAATATGTTTATTCTCAGATGAGACAACCTTTCATCTATCAGGAAGGGTTAATAGGCATAATGTTCAGATTTGGAGTTCGCAAAGTCCGCACGTTGTCATTGAACATGTTCGTGATAGCCCTAAACTAAACGTCTGGTGCGGGCTAATGCAGGACAGGATTGTTGGACCGTTCTTCTTTGTGGAACAAGCAGTGAATGGTGCAGTGTATCTGGACATGTTGGACCAATTTGTTTACCCACAGATACAAGACTTGCAATCCAACATAATTTCTCAACAAGATGGGGCTGCGCCGCATCCGTCAACGGCTGTTCGCAAGCTCCTGGATAGGAAATTTCCCAGTCGTTGGATTGGACGCGGAGGATCCATTGCCTGGCCACCAAGTTCACCCGTCATTACGCCACTTGATTCCTTCATGTGAGGATTCGTGAAGGACCGCGTGTATGCGACCAAAGTGGACCAAATTCCTCCATTGCGACATCTTATCACTAATACGATTGCAACAATAACAGAGGAAATGTTACAAAGAACTTGGAAAGAAATTGAATATACACTCGATATTCTTCTTATTGACGATAAATAAATAAATTCTTTGAGATGCTCTACAATGTGGTGCAATGCCATTGTCGTATCTACTGTGGTTTTTTTTCCTGGGTCTTTAATATCAGGGATGTTTGAGTGGGACACCCTGTATTTAATCCGTTTGCCATTAATCAATCTGATACCGTTTCATGACTGTAATTTATTCTGATTCTTAGTAGACAATACCACCTCGAGGTGTTTTTCCAGTAGTTGTTTAATAAACCTGATTGTATTCTCTTAAAATAAAGACAAGATTCACAACACAAGTTATGCTTACAAGGGAACCTCCCCATCGCACCCCCCTCTGATTTAGTTATAATTTGGCACAGTGGATAGACCTTGAAGAATTGAACACAGATCAGTCGAGAAAACAGGAAGAAGTTGTGTGTAACTATGAAAAAATAAGCAAAATATACAAACTGAGTAGTCCATGGGCAACATAGACAACATCAAGAATAACATGGGCACAGGAGCGCCGTGGTCCTGGGGTTAGCGTGAGCAGCTGCGGAGCGTGAGGTCCTTGGTTCAAGTGTACCCTCGAGCGAAAAGTTTACGTACTCTATTTTTGCAGTTCATTGACGTCTCTGTTCACTGTAATAAGTTTAGTGTCTGTGTTTTGCGACCGCACCACAGAACCGTGCGATTAGTAGACGAAAGGACGTGCCTCTGCAATGGGAACCGAAAACATTTGATCCAGGAAAACACGTCTGATATATTCTACACGACACTGGTGACGGCATGTGCGTCACATGACAGGAATATGTTGTCGACCCACCTAACTTGCACACTTGGCGAATGGGTAAAAAGATTCTTCTACCTTGCCCGATTTAGGTTTTCTTGTGGATGTAATAATCACTCCCAAGAAAGTGATGAAAATATAAGAGTGTGTCACATAAACTGCAACAAATGAATGCAACAGTTTCACAGTCGCACAGTTTTCTCTGTGCTCTGTCAAAACACATGTATTTAACGTTTTCAAATTTTTCCGTGTGTAGACCGTCAAATCCTGCATATGTCCAAGCAAATCTGAACATGTCCTGGAATTTTGGAGAGTGAAATTGATTGTGTGTGAGTGCCTGAACTCTGATAATTGTCTGAAAATAAAATTTTAAACCTTTTAGCGGAGGGAAGACTTGAACGAAGGACCTCCTGTTCCGCAGCTGCTCACGCTAACCACAGGACCACGGAGCTCCTGTGTCCGCATCCTCCCTGAGCTTGCCTATCTTGCCCATGGACTACTCAGTTTGTATATTTTGCTTATTTTTTCATAGTTCCACACAACTTCTTCCTGTTTTCTCGACTGATTTGTGTTCAGTTTTTCAAGGCCTATCCACTGTGCCAAATTATAACTAAATCTGAGGGGGGTGCGATGGGGAGGTTCCCTCGTTAGTTTTCTTTTTGGGCCATCCTTCCTATTACAGAGAGACTGACGCGGGTATTTGTTCCATTCTGTGTTTCAATCTTGCCAGAAACTTGGATGTATCAGGTCCTATCTGCGTTTTACATGGAAGGTGAAAATTTAGCTGTGAATATGAAAAACGTGTGTGAACGCTTTTCATTCTTGTTACATCCTCTACTAAAAATCAATAAAGGCATTCGGTGACTTCAAATACTTATTCGGAGATGGCTACCTTAAGATTCGTCTTGATATGTTTGTTATGACTTCGTGTCAAAGAACAGTTGCTTCTAATTACTGACTATGCTCATGTATCGTTTAATCTTTTTCTGAAACATGATCATCGTGAGACCGTGTCTTTTTACAATTCCCTTGTTCCGACACAGCTTCGTCATCAAATGTTACGAACAGATTTTGCTACTAGAAACGGTTCAGAACTCGAAGGACATTATTTTCAACGTCCTTAGGAAGTGGGAGACTCAGTCGCTCTCTATGGTCTTAGTCCTATAAAGCCGGGCCTTTGATCTGCACAGAAACAAACATTCCTTACACGTCGTCTTTCCTAGAAGGTACTACGAAGGGATTTATGACAACCCAGAGCACTTTTGAGAACAGGGTATTAAAGTCAACGTCGACGCCATGACGCCACTCCTCACGCCGTTAATCAACGTTTCTGCAATCTGCGTTTACGTCTCGCTTGGGATGTTGTTCCCCGACGGTGTCCGCGGCTGTTCCTCTTTACGTTCTAGCAGAGATGGATGTGCCAAAGGGGATGCCACGCCAACATGCTGTCGGCACTGTATTAACACCGCGTCTCGTTAAAGTGAGTTATCTCCCGCAGAAGTGGGGGAACACGTTCCCGTCTTTGTCGATGCATGAACTATAATTATTCATAGAGTGTCGTCCATTAACTGCGACAACGATGGAACTTCTCTGTAACACGCATTGTACAGCTGTGGATGTTGTTGGCACATCTAACTGTAAAGCGAAGGTTAATATGTCAGTACCAACACGAAGATAAAAGGCAAAGCAAGTTGACCTACCACAGCGTTTCCTCCAGCTGTCTGAGAATAGCTTCCAAGGCGTGCTTTGTAGACAGCGCATCAATGGCTCGCATTTGTGCTACGTTCAGTGAATTTCCCAACTGAAAAGACTTGTCGTTAAATACAGCTAGACAGGGTTAGTGATAGCAGAAGTCTGGTGCTTTCTTTACTTACTAAATGTCATGTGTGTTATCTCGGTGTGTCACGTAAAAGAGTTAACTGACGCAGCCACGAGGTCCAAACCGTTTGGTAACCATTGAGTTAAATGCTGGTAACTGATATTAGATGATCTTAAAAGTGCGTACATTACCTGCTACGCACAGTGATCTGTACATTAACATAATACTCCTTTTCAACCGATATTTGCTATGTACATCTGCATCTGTTTATACATGGTGATTCTGTTTAACGTTTACAAACATCCGAAGCGACGTAGATGATGTTGAGACAAGTGATTTCATATAAAAGACATGGCGTCACAAATTTCGGTCCATAGTCCAAAAGCAACTGTATCTATCCATCTGTTGCACCTGGTTATACCAAACCAAGTATTGACGTCGGTGTGTTTCTGAGCCCAGACGCTCGAGTTTAGTGAGAGGGACTCGGGCTTCGAGTCTTGGGTGTGGCAAGCTATTTTTTATTGCGGTAGATAATTATGGATTATATTGAGATAAGATTTATATTTTTACTTGCCAGTCTCGCAATCCTCGCTGGTTTACTGGAAAGCACAGTACAACATAAACCTACCGTATTGCTCGTCAAGTAAATGAGTATAAGGTCCCGAATTGCATCGTTACTAGTAAATGACCTCCTTTTCCTTCAGTAAATAACGTCTGTAAACAAAAAAAGAGATCAACGAAAAGAAACACAAAATAATAGCAGCTTTTAATGGGTTACAGCGAGGACATTAATTTTGTAGCTTCTACGTTTATAATAAATCGGATTTACAAATGGTGTTCACAATTTGCACCGTTTGCTCGTACTGCATCGCTCGATCATCCCTTCACGCCCAAGCCTAAACGCTGCACGTTCTGCGAGGTTCGTCATCTGGTGACATGCTCAGTATTTGTCATCCATTTTTGGAGTATTTACCGACATTTGCTACTCCAGGTGTTTCACATTAAATTACTTGTCTAGCTTTATCGATGTCACTTCGGGGGTTTTTAAACGATAGTAGTAATCAGCTTGATTATGATGCAAACCATTTCACAGTCCAACCTTGCATGGCGGAAAGGACTAAGTGTAAATATTATCGAAAAATTCTCCTATTATGAGTGTGAATATCTACGCCTATAAATTTTCATCTCATTCTCACGATCCATGTGCGACATACCATGAAGCGCCAAAGAAACTAGTATAGGCATGCGTATTCAAATACAGAGATGTGTAAACAGGCAGAATACGGCGCTGAGATCGGCAACGATTATATTAGACAACAAGTGTCTGGTGCAGTTATTATATGGGCTACTGCAGGATACAGTGGCAGGTTATCAAGATTTAAGTGAGTTTGAACGTGATGTTGTAGAAGGCGCACGAGCGATAGGACACAACATCTCCGAGGTAGCGATGAAGTGGGGATTTTCCCGTACGACCATTTCACGAGAGTACCATGAATATCAGGAATACGGTAAAACATCAAATCTCCGACACTGTTGCGGCCGGAAAAATATCCCGCAAGAACGGGACGAACGACGACTGAAGAGAATCGTTCATCGTGACAGAAGTGCAACCCTTCCGCAAATTCTTGCAGATTTCAGTGCTTGGCCTTTAACAAGTGTCAGCGTGCGAATCATTCAACGAAACATCATCTATATAGGCTTACGGAGCCTAAGGCCCATCCGAGCACACTTGATGACTGCACGACACAAAGCTTTACGCCTTGCGTGACCGCGTCAACACCGACATTGGACTGTTGATGACTGGAAACTTGTTGCCTCGTCGGACGAGTCTCGTTTCCAATTGTATCGAGCGGGTGGACGTGTACGGGTATGGAGACAACCTTATCAATCTATGAACTGTTAAAGCTGGTGGAGGCTCTTTAATAGTGCGTGGGGTGTTGTGTCACCGCCAGACACCACACTTGCTAGGTGGTAGCCTTTAAATCGGCCGCGGTCCGTTAGTATACGTCGGACCCACGTATCGCCACTATCAGTGAATGCAGACCGAGCGCCGCCACACGGCAGGTCTAGAGAGACTTCCTAACACTCGCCCCAGTTGTACAACCGACTTTGCTAGCGATGGTTCACTGACAAAATACGCTTTCATTTGCCGAGACGATAGTTTAGCATAGCCTTCAGCTACGTCACTTGCTACGACCTAGCAAGGCGCCATATTCAGTTACCATTGATGTTGTGAATCATGTACCGCCAAGAGCGACGTTCATCATTAATGGATTAAAGTTAAGTATTCCTCCAGCTAAATTCTAATTTCCTTGTCCTGTTCCAGACCTCACGCCAGCCTGCGTGAGCTAAAACGCGTACATTTCGGCCTCCTCTAGTAACACGGTGTTGGCTCTCCTGCCAACCACAACATGAGGTGTGCAGTTCGTGTGATATGGGACCCCTAATACGTCTGTATACGACTCTTACAGGTGACAAGTTTGTAAGCATCCTGTCTGATCATTTGGATCCATTCATGTCCATTATGAATTCCGAGGGACTTGGACAATTGCATCAGGACAATGGGACACCCCATACATCCATAATTGCTACAGAGTGGCTCCAGGAACAGTCTACTGAGTTTAAACACTTCCACTGTCCACCAAACTCCCCAGATATAAATATGATTGAGAGTATCTGGGATGCCTTGCAACATGCTCTTCAGAAGAGATTTCCATCCCGTCGTACTCTTACGGATTTATGGACAGCCCTGCAGGAGCCATGGTATAAGTTCCCTCCAGCACTATTTCAGACATTATTCGAGTTCATGAAACATCGTGTTGCGGCACTTCTGCGTGCTCGCGGGGACCTACACGATATAAATCAGGTGTACCAATTTTTTTAGCTCTTCATTGTATATTGTAGTGCGACATTTATCATCATGGCAGTAATATGTTTGAAGTGACGCTATTTAGTTAATCTATTACCGCTAACTGAAATTCCGAACTCCTTCCAATCCACTTGTCGAAGTAAGTGTGGAGAGCGATTATGAGAACAGGTCCTGTCTTGCCAAACAGCTGTCACAGCACTTCCTACAGTAATGATATAATTAAATGTTATGCTGACGACAAATATCTTATATCGGCACAGTGGAGATTTGATGAAGAGTTATAATAATTCCTTAAAAGTATATGCTCTAAAACCTCATGATGGTACATGTGTTGGCCTGTGCGAGACATGACCACACCATAGGGCACAGGAGTAAACGGGAAGTATATCTGCACGAAGAGACTTCGAAAATGTTTTCTTGATTTTCAAGCCACGTCACTTCGAGTATATTCATTGTTTCGGTAGCTGATTGCGCCGTTGTCATCGGGAGTCAAAGTCACTGACTTCCGGGATTGGCAAAGTGTTCTTATTGTATAGATGTAATAGCAGCGTCTATTGCAGTGGTTCATACTTTTTCGCTTTAGAGCCATTATTGACACTGTGTGGCGAAACCTCGGACCACATAGGAAGCAGGGGGTGGGGTGGGACGGGAAAAAAAAGGTTCTGCGGAGGTTGGGGTGGGAGATTGGCCACTCAGATAGGTATTCAGTTTCGCCAAACCATGGTTATCGATAGAATCTTAACACTTACACATTTTGAAACAACTTATTATGAAACCATGTTTAGGTCAGGAAGAAGCATTTTTCTGAAGGCTTACGCAATGACTAATTTTCCATACCTAAGCGAGTACTGTGGCCAGTGCTATCGCAACAGGATCCCATGTTTGTTTTCCTGAATTACGGATGAATTTTGTGAAATCTTCATGACCTTGTATCTAGAAGAATACTGAGCCGTGGCTGGCTCATGCTTTGCGTTGGGTTCCTATTCTGTGTTTAGTCTCCCGCGGTTATCACGATTATGCTGTTATCCTCTCTCTTCGCGAGTGGAAGCAGGGGTGCGTATCGATATTCGCACCTTGCACTATCTTTGGCCTGGCGCTTATAGTTTCCGGCTTTGCTGTGTGCGTTGAGTTGGTCGGTTGGCGTGGAGCAGCGAGGAAATCTCCACGGCGCGTTATCTGGCCGGGGCCGCTGGCGGC
The DNA here is from genome assembly GCF_021461395.2 of Schistocerca americana. Taxonomy (NCBI): domain Eukaryota; kingdom Metazoa; phylum Arthropoda; class Insecta; order Orthoptera; family Acrididae; genus Schistocerca; species Schistocerca americana. The sequence goes on from NC_060120.1 coordinate 41,168,392, forward strand.
GTCGATGCGCGGTCGGAGTGTGTGGTGCTGTTCCCATTGGTACGAGGTCCGTGGCTCACCGATCCTGGACACGAAAGTTGAGTTTTGACTTAATCTACCAGCAAGTCACGACTGTTCACATTGTGTTGTTTGGATTTCGTTGTCGGCTGTTGGGACATTCCCGCGAGCAACAACGTGTGTTTCCAAGTTGGCAAGTTTTAACCACCCTCTGGTGGAGTTTAACTTACTTGGTTGTTTTGAATTGAAATGCATTAGCGGAATCTTCTGCCTTGTGGCCGTTAACGTTCCGGTTACCTGCCCTGGTCGTTGACGTAAATTCAGACAGTGTATTTTCCTCATCGTTTTGTCGCTGTCGATCACGGTGTGTAGCTTGACATCTCAATGTGTAATTGGTTGTGGGCGCCAATACTTCCTGCGTTGTTCCATTGAACTCCCTGTTGTGTGCTGGTCGAGGGGAGGGGAAGTTATCTTGTCGGTGGGTCCACTGACTGTCTGTCGGTTGGGTTGTTGTCCGATCGAGAATGGTTGGGCCCACTGCCTGTCTCACCTAAGCAAATGTGTTTGAATTTCAGGCTGACCCACGGATACTTCTGAGCACCGTTGGGTGTACTGCCTTTTCTTATTTGTTCTTGTTGTTGGTATTTGTATGCCTTCTAGTCGATTTTTAAATTAAGGTTGGTTTGCCCCTGATCCATAAGATTGTTTGGGTATTCAGCCTAATTTAAAGAACTGTTTTAAGGTATGGCCTTCGGCCGTTCTGCTAGCAGCTAACCAAACTGCTTTCCACGCATTCGTCACTTGGGCCCTGTCTGGAAGTTTCCAGACGCGGCACTGCATCTACGTAAACGGAACACAGCGTCATTCCCGGTAGTGACTTATTTTAATTCCTAATAAGGATGGCGGAGACAGCTGTCAAAAGCTCGAGTATTTTATTGAAAGTGACATGGCTTACGTCCTGAGATGATTTTATTAGAGCATGCCACCACAAAAGACTCCGAGAACACATGAAGAGGTGTCGATCTCAAAGGCAAGAAGTGCTCGGCACACATTACCCGCAAGATTCCGAGTGATTGACATTAAAAACTTGAAAACAAAAGAAGGATATTGCCCAAACATTAGGTCTTCGAGAAAGAAGTGTAGGATCCTGCTACGGACGCGACACAGCCATCTATTGAGCTCGTGTGAAAGAGTACAGCAGTGCGGGTGAAATGGTTCAAATGGCTCTGAGCACTATGGGACTCAACTTCTGAGGTCATCAGTCCCCTAGAACTTAGAACTACTTAAACCTAACTAACCTAAGTACATCACAAAGATCCATGCCCGAGGCAGGATTCGAACCTGCGACGGTAGCGGTCGCGCGGTTCCTGACTGTAGCGCCTAGAACCGCTCGGCCACTTCGGCTGGCAGTGCGGGTGAAATCCACCTTAAGATGAAGTAAAAGAGTATTAATATATGTCCTAAAAATAGAAAATTTTACAGTATTTTACTTTACTTTACTTTAACCGCTATCATGGTGATAAACGTTTTGAGTAAATACTTTTCGGAAGCTGTTTTGTACAGCAATAGAAGACTGTTGAATAGTACTGTAAACAAGGTACACATATTTTCCTCAAGTTTGTTGTATTAGTCAGCTAAATCTGAGTCCACCTGCCAGTATTGCTGAGTGGTTGACACCCCAGGACCCATACTTCGTCAGTGGGGGAAGATCTGGTAACTGATCTATCCCGCGACGCAAGATCTCTTTGGGTAATGTGAAGAGGCGTTTATCTTCCACACATTGCAGAAAAGAATGCAGAACGGTTTAGCTGATGTTTGAAAAGTGTGTTACGTTATTGCAGTGAGTAATTAAAAGCGACTGATACTAAGGAAAAAACAATATCTTACGTCATGATGGTTGTCACATAATGCCATTTCTTTTTTTTCTGTGTCTGCTGTGAGCTATTGAAAAACAATCATTTCTCCGCCCACGCTCACTCTAGTTCACATATTTACCAAACTTTAAATGCCTCACATTGTTGGGTAATATTGCTTCTATTTCAGATGTTGATTAATCGTTCGCTCGCAGAAATACAGTATATCCCATACTACCACCTTTTATTATGGAAGGACGTCTCTTTACCTGTCCCAGCAGGCACATCATGGAATCCTAGTTCTCCGCTTCGGTAAACTGAAAAATGTGAGAAATGTATGTATAAGTATGTGTAAAATCTCAAACTGCTCATCCTACAGTAAACGCCGAACATAACAAAAAAATATTCAAACGTGTGTGAAATCTTATGGGACTTAACAGCTAAGGTCATCAGTCCCTAAGCTGACACACTACTTAACCTAAATTATCATAAGGACAAACACACACACCCATGCCCGAGGGAGGACTCGAACCTCCGCCGGGACCAGCCGCACAGTCCATGACTGCAGCGCCCTAGACCGCTCGGCTAATCCCGCGCGGCCGAACGTAACATATTTCACTTTTGAATCCGAGAGAAGTATTACAGCAAATATAAACTTCTGTATCTATATGTTCATTTCATGTTAGTGATACTCTTAACGTTACGTTTTTCTTTCGCGTATAATAAACTGACAAAAAAGAAACGCAACACCGAGAAATAATTAATATAGAGTACTAAATTTTGAGCATACATTCACCTAGGTAACATATGTGATTAACATTGAGAGATCACAAGTTTAGGTACGAACGAGATAAGCCACTGCAAATGTGAAATACTGGTACATTAATAACCAGTGTAACAGCCAGAATGTTGAATGCAAGTATGTCAACCCGCGTGCACTGTCTTGTACAGGTGCCGCGTGTCAGTTTGTGGGATGGACTTCCTCGCCTGTTGCATTTGATCAGTGACAGTTAATGCTGTTCAGGATGACATTGGCGTTGTCGTCCAATGATGTCCCATATGTGATCGATTGGCGACAGATGTGATGATCGAGCAGGCCAAGGCTACACGTCAGTACTCTGTAGAGCATGTTGGGCTACAAAAGCGGTATGTGGGCGAGCGTTATCCTGTTGGGAAACACCACTTGGAATGCTGTTCATCAGTGGAAGCACAACAGCTCGAATCATCAAGCTAACTAACAAATTTGCAGTCGGGTTGCGTGGGACAACCACGAGAGTTCTCCTGCTGTCATACGAAATTACCATCCCCAATAAACACTACTGGCCATTAATATCGCAACACCACGAAGTTCACGTGCTACAGACGCGAAATTTAACAGACAGGAAGAGGATGCTGTGATATGCTAACGATTAGCTTTTCAGAGCATTCACACAAGGTTGGCGCCGGTGGCGACACCTACAACGTGCTGACATGAGGAAAGTGTCCAACCGATTTCTCATACAAAAACAGCAGTTGACCGGCGTTGCCTGGTAAAACGTTGTTGTGATGCCTCGTGTAAGGAGGAGAAATGCATACCATCACGATTCCGACTTTGATAAATGTCGGATTGTAGCCTATCGCGATTGCGGTTTATCTTATCGTGATATTGCTGCTCGCTTTGGTCGAGATCCAATGACTGTTAGCAGAATATGGAATCGGTTGGTTCAGAGGGGTAATACGGAACGCCGTGCTGGATCGTAACGGCCTCGTATCACCAGCAGTCGAGATGACAGGCATCTTATCCGCATGGCTGTAACGGATTGTGCAGACACGTCTCGATCCCTGAGTCAACAGATGGGGACGTTTACAAGACAAGAACCATCTGCACAAACAGTTCGACGACGTTTGCAGCAGCATGGACTATCAGTTCGGAGACCATGGCTGCGATTACCCTTGACGCTGCATCACAGGCAGGAGCACCTGCGATGGTGTACTCGACGACGAACCTGTGTGCACGAATGGCAAAAAGTCATTTTTTCGGATGAATCCATGTTCTGATTACAGCATCATGACGGTCGCATCCGTGTTTGGCGACATCGCGGTGAACGTAAATTGGAGGCGCGTGTTCCTCATCGCCATACTGGCGTATCACCCAGCGTGATGGTATGGTGTGCCAGTGGTTACACTTCTCGGCACCTCTTGTTCGCATTGACGGCACCTTGAACAGTGGACGTTACATTTCAGATGTGTTACGACCCGTGGCTCTACCCTTCATTCGATCCCTGCGAAACCCTACATTTCAGCAGGATTATGCACGACCGCATGTTTCAGGTCCTGTACGGGCCTTTCTGGATACATAAAATGTTCGACTGCTGCCCTGGCCAGCACATTCTCCAGATCTATCACCAACTGAAAACGTCTGGTCAGTGGTGGCCGAGCAACTGGCTCGTCACAATACGCCAGTCACTAGTCTTGATGAACTGTGGTATCGTGTTGGAGCTGCATGGGCAGGTCTATCTGTGCACGTGTGCACGCCATCCAAGCTCTGTTTGACTCAATGCCCAGGCGTATCAAGGCCGTTATTACGGCCAGAGGCGGTTTTTCTGGGTACTCAGTTATCAGGATCTGTGCCCCAAATTACGTGAAATTGTAATCACATGTCAGTTCTAGTATAATATATTTGTCCAATGAATACCCGTTTATCATCTGGATTTCTTCTTGGTGTAGCAATTTTAATGGCCAGTAGTGTAGCTCCATATGTTGGTGTAGCGTGTCTAGCGCGCAGACAGGTTGGTTGCTTGTCCTCAACCGGCTTCCTTTTAACCAACACACGTGCATCACTGGTCCCGAGGCAGAATCGACTTTCATCAGAAAACACAACACCCCTTCACTCTGTCCTGCAATGAACTCACTGAAGTCGCAAATGGCTGTGTTTTGGGTGCAGTGTAATGCAGGTTATGTGGCGCCGGGCTCGTAACTGTTCTTAACTAATCGATTTGTAACACTTAGTTTTGTTACTGTGGTGCCAACTGCTGCTCAAATTGCTGCTAGAGCCTTTTGTCGAACACAATGACTTCTCTCTCATTAGTGCCATGTGGCCGTCAGGAACCTGGCATTCTTATGATCGTACATTCTCGTAATCCCTGCTGTCAGCAATCATGTACAATGACTACATTCCTGTCAAGTCTTTCTGCAGTATCACAGAAGGAACATCTAGCTTCTCGTGGCCCTACTACACGACCACGCTCGAACTGAGATAGCGAACCGGCCGGGATGTCCAAGCTGTTCTAGGTGCTACAGTCTGGAACCGCGCGACCGCAACGGTCTCATGTTCGAATCCTGCCTCGGGCATGGATGTGTGTGATCTCCTTAGGTTGGTTAGGCTTAAGTAGTTCTCTGTTCTAGGGTGTCTTTCTCACCAAATCGAATCTCAAATGTGGCAAACGCTCACGACCATTAGAGGGTTTATTTGAAGCAGACTTGATTGGCATCCTCACAATCGGGTTGCTAGCGCCATTGTTAAGAGACTGCAGTTAAATCTGAATAGACATCATCTTTCAGAAGCAGAAACGTGTCTGCCACTTTTATGTCGCAGAACTCCTTCATGGCGTTGCGATTTTAGTTTTCGTCAGTGTAGATGGAGGTTTGGCTCTGAGCACTATGGGACTTAACATCTGAGGTCATCAGTCCCCTAGAACTGAGAACTACTTAAACCTAACTAAGCTAAGGACTCACACACATCCAAGCCCGAGGCAAGATTCGAACCTGCGACCGTAGCGGTCGTGTGGTTCTAGACCGAAGCGCCTAGAACCGCTCGGCCACACCGGCCGGCCATGGAGGTTTCACGGGAATAAAATCATGAATGACACCAAGATATCCTGCACTCCGCACTTCACTCCGTACCATTGCTTGCTGAATAGAAACGGTCGAAATATTACACAAAACTGTTTCGTTGATTATTTGTGTATGTGAAACTGATGTCATTGTTGTAAGTTTGATAATAATATTTAAGGGTGCCTATACGATTACGCAAACAAAGCTCGATCCACGTAAGCCGTTTTTGTCTAATATCACAGTTCAGTTCGACTGCAGCTTGTTTGTTTTGGCTGTCAAAGAGCTCCCAACAAATTCTCGTCGATCGTTCTTACAAGATGACCTGAAATTTGTAGCGCACTACTACAGAACTGTAGTGTCTTAACCATGGCAACGAGTCTAACTTTTCTGGAAATGTTTATCGAAACGTGCGTCACGTGGATATCAGGTCACAGCGTTTTAGCAAATAGCGAGACAGTAATGATAAAAAAGAATAATAGTGCGCGAGACCAGAAGGGAGATAAACGGTGCACGGGCAGCCGGCAGCGCACGCCTCGGCGCTCGTGTAGCTCACGACACGCCGCGATGCCGTGTGACCACGCGCCCACACGCTCGCAGTGGCGGCAGGCAGTGGCTGGCTGGCGCACGGTCTGCTAGCTGGGTGCTCCACTCCACGCTGCCGCCGACCACCTTTACTGGTATTCAGCATATTTTATCGTTCTTACAAAGTACCATAACTCGTTCGTAGAGACACTACTAGCCATTAAAATTGCTACACCAAGAATAAATGCAGATGATACTAGAACAAAATATACTAGAACTTACATGTGATTGCATTTTCACGCAATTTGGGTGCATAGATCCTGAGAAATCAGTACCCAGAACAACCACCTCTGGCCGTAATAACGGCCTTGATACGCCTGGGCATTGAGTCAAACAGAGCTTGGATGGCGTGTACAGGGCGTGTACAGGTACATGATACCACAGTTCATCTAGAGTAGAGACTGGCGTGTTGTGACGAGCCAGTTGCTCGGCCACCACTGGCCAGACGTTTTCAATTGGTGAGAGATCTGGAGAATGTGCTGGCCAGGGCAGCAGTCGAACATTTTCTGTATCTAGAAAGGCCCGTACAGGACCTGCAACATGCGGTCGTGCATTGTCCTGCTGAAATGTAGGGTTTCGCAGGGATCGAATGAAGGGTAAAGCCACGGGTCGTGTCACATCTGAAATCTAACGTCCACTGTTCAAAGTGCCGTCAATGCCAACAAGAGCTGACCGAGACAGGTAACCAATGTCACCCCATACCATCACGCCGGGTGATACGCCAGTATGGCGATGACGAATACAAGATTCCGATATGGGTTCACCACGATGTCACCAAACACGGATGCGACCATCATGATGCTGTAAACGGAACCTGGATTCATACGAAAAAATGGCGTTTTGCCATTCATGCACCCAGATAGTTGTTGTCTTGCTAACCTGCCCCATCTGTTGACTCAGGGATCGAGACGTGGCTGCACGATTCGTTACAGCCATGCGGATAAGATGCCTGTCATCTCGACTGCTAGTGATACGAGGCCGTTGGGATCCAGCACGGCGTTCCGTATTAACCTCCTGAACCCACTGATTCCATATTCTGCTAACAGTCATTGGATCTCGATCAACGCGAGCAGCAATGTCGCGATACGATAAACCGCAATCGCGTTAGGCTACAATCTGATCTTTATCAAAATCGGAAACGTGATGGTACGCATTTCTCCTCCTTACATTAGGCATCATAACCACGTTTCACCAGGCAACGCCGGTCAACTGCTGTTTGTGTATGTGAAATCGGTTGGAAACTTTCCTCATGTCAGTACGTTTTAGGTGTCGCCACCGGTGCCAATCTTGTGTGAATACTCTGAAAGCTAATCATTTGCGTATCACAGCACCTTAAATTTCGCGTCTGTAGCAGGTCATCTTCGTAGTGTAGCAATTTTAATGGCTAGTGGAGTAGATTCCTGACATTAAAACTGTGCTCTGCGACAGTAATTCTTTCAGGACCCAGGCATTTCGTATGCAATGAGATATCTAAGCACGATTTTATTCGTAATTCTTTAACAGAGGGTCAAAAAAATTTTAATCAAATCATCAGCAGATAACCTTTTTTGAATTACTGAAGATAATTCCAGAATTACAACATGGAGAGCAGAAAGGTTTTTAACACACTTTCACAAATTTTTAATCTAAAGACCTTACATAACCTTTTTAAAATTACTGAAGGAAATTCCAAAATGGTAACAGGAAACAGAGAAGGCGTTTCAACAAACAGTTACAATTTTTCTTAATGAAAATATCATTACATAACCTTTTTAAAATTACAGATACAAAAATTTTTGAAAACAGCCAGGATAACAGAATTCGCAGAAGGCGATGAGGAACCAGAAGACTGCGCAATTTATACGAGTATACGACCACTATCTGGCACGTCTGCGCAGGGGGCGATTTTTCCACTTAGGGAATAATATACTTCCAAAATTTTTAGTCAAATTGCATCCATAATAACAAACAATTTAAGCAAGCAGTTTAAACCAAATACAAGGACTAAGGAGCTAAAGGCTCTTACTTAATTAGAAGGCAGCGAAAATTGAGCAAATATTACTATTCTAAGAAAAATTTTCATGCGAGGCAATTCACTGAGATTCCAGATAACTCAAACTGCGCGCAAGTCGACTTACAGGGTTAATAAATTATGTTATAAACATAAGAAATAAAACAGAAATGCCAAAATTGGCGAAATGCCAAGTTTCAGTGAACTGAATGTTAAATGCCTTACATAAACAAGGAAAAACACTAAAATTAGTGCCGGCCGAAGTGGCCGTGCGGTTAAAGGCGCTGCAGTCTGGAACCGCAAGACCGCTACGGTCGCAGGTTCGAATCCTGCCTCGGGCATGGATGTTTGTGATGTCCTTAGGTTAGTTAGGTTTAACTAGTTCTAAGTTCTAGGGGACTAATGACCTCAGCAGTTGAGTCCCATAGTGCTCAGAGCCATTTTTGAACTAAAATTAGTTTTATTTAACCGCAAGGACTTTCAAAGTCCGGCCACCATAGATTGTTTCCGCTTATTACTGACAGTTCAAAATTTACCGTAAACTCTCCGACTCCCAGCCAACAGTCCATCACGAGCATATCCACTCAAAGATGAACTGCAGATGAATGACGGATCAGCAGAACCCTCAAAAAATATTAATTACAGGCCAGACAACAGTGGCCATTACTACAAAAGATAAAACACAATAAAAGGCGGGCTTAAAATGTACACTGTTAAACCCTATAGAATTAAGACGGTAAATTCGGCGAAAAACATTTATCCACTTATAACGCGTAAATTAATTCGTTCCAGTGGAAAACAGTACTGGCCGAACAACAAAGCTGCAGAACTACACTCATGCTCATAAACTAACGATAATGCTGATACATGGTGAAACAATGCTCTGGTGCATGGTTTGCGTGTTTAAATCACCTCGGGGTATGACCATGCGGTGCATTTGACCTGGGGTCGTCGCACGGTGGCGCTGGCAGCAGTCTACATACGCAGAGGTGTGTTGGGGCATGTCGGAGTACGGTGCAGCGAGTAAGTGTACAGACGTTTTCATTCATGCTACAGGTGACTGTGTGTTGAAAATGGCTGAAAGAACACATATTGTTGACCTTATGAGGAGAAGAATACTAGGGCGATCTCAAGATTATGGCAACGATTCCAGCAGACAGGAAACGTGTCCAGGCGCTACAGTACGGGACGTCCACAGTGTACAACAACACAAGATGAGTGAAATTGCCCGCAGATAGCCACGGAGTACTGCAGGTAGCCTTGATTGGGAACTTACCGCAGCCACTGGAACAGTTGTCTCCAGACACGCAGTCTACAGACGTCTGAACAGACATGGTTGATTCGCCCGGAGACCTGCAAGGTGCATTCCACTTACCCCTGGTCACAGGAGAACCCGTAAAGCCTGGTGTCAAGAACACAGTACATGGCCATTGGAACAGTGGTCCCGGGTTATGTTCACGGACGAGTCCAGGTATAGTCTGAACATTGATTCTCTCCGGGTTTTCATCTGGGGTGAACCAGGAGCCAGATACCAACCCCTTAATGTCCTTGAAAGGGACCTGTATGGAGGTCATGGTTTGATGGTGTGGGGTGGGATTATGATTAGTGCACGCAGACCCCTGCATGTCTTTGACAGAGAAACTGTAACAGGTCACGTGTATTGGGACGTCATTTTGCACCAGTATGTCCCCGTTTTCAGGGGTGCAGTGGATACCACCTTCCTCCTGATGGATGACAAGCAAGCAACCACCGAGTTGCCATCGTGGAGGAGTACCTTGAAACAGAAGATATCAGGCGAATAGAGTGGCCTACCTGTTCTCCAGAACCACACCCCATCAAGAACGTCTGAGATGCTCCCTGTCGACGTATCGTTGCACGTCTTGAAACCCGTAGGACACTTCAGGAGTTCCGACAGGCACTGGTGCAAGAATGGGAGGCTATACTCCAGAGGCTGCTCGATCACCTGATCCAGAGTATATCAACCCGTTGTGCGGCCTGTGTACGTGTGCATGTCGGGGTACATGCGCAGGAAACAGTGGCGTTTTGTAGCACATGTGTTTCGGGACGGTTTTCTCAACTTATCACCAATACCGTGGACTTACAGATCGGTGTCGCGTGTGTTCCCTATGTACCTATGCTATTAGCGGTAGTTTTGTGTAGTGCCTCGTTGTGTGGCACCACATTCTGCAGTTATACTTAGTTTATGAGCGTGAGTGTACTTTCTGCTTTAGTATTTTATCCAGTCGATGTTGAAGGCGAATTCACGATGATTCCAACGACAGCTACAGATATTTGACATGACTAAAACCACCCTCATCATAGCAGGAAGTGTAAGGTTCACAAATTGTTCACCATGCAATCTTCTTTCTCGGCTACAGGCACTCCATATTCGTTACAGAATGTTGACCAACATTCATAATTCCAGACTGCCTTCCTTTCTGAGAGACAATTCCATATAACCAAAGAAACTTGAAAGTGAACACCGATGAGACCCAAGTGTCCGATGCACGGCCTCACACACGATCATCCGGTGATGTGACCAGCCACCGGTCACGAGGAAAACGGTCCGTAGCCACTGCAGTCGGCAACTTTCATCTCCTAACCGGCGTAGCAGCTTAATTCAACTTCCCCCCCCCCCCCCCCCCCCCCACCCGCACCACCACCACGCACTTTTTCGGCCGTGCAGGGAAGTTAGTTAGTTGCTTACTTACAAGTTCCATGAATCGATTTTCACGACAGATCGTAATGATGTGGGGCGAGTCATTTTACAGTCACATGGCAAATGAATTTGTGCAATATTCAGAATGTAACACATTCTGAATATTTTTTGCGGATCTTGGCAAATATAGGTGAGCTTAATAACTGTCGATACAAGCACTCACACGAATCACAACATTTGTCCAGAGGTAGTTTCTATCAAGCCATAGGAGACAATGAAGCGAATTTCGTGACGTGTGATGTTGCACTTCGAGAAGTAGTTCGCTGCAGCTCACCACTCTAATTAAACCTTTGTAAACCTCTTGATCTCAGCGTAAACTATGGAAACATACACGGGATGAACACAATTATGGGAACACCAAAAGCACAACATGTAACTAAGACTAATACGGCATAGGATAACCGTCGGAATTCAAAACAGCTTCATCTGCATCTACATATATACTCAGCTAACCACCAATCGGTGTGTGGCGGAGGCCAAAATTAGCGCCAAAGTCATATCCCCCCCCCCCCTTTTTACACTCACAGATCGCGCGAGGGAAAAACGACTGTCTGTACGCCTCAGTGCGAACTCTAATTTCCCTTATCTTTGAATGGTGATCATTGCACGATTTGAAAGCTGGTGGTAATAATATATACTCTACATCCTCGGCATCCTCGTGCGCCGCCTATCTGCCAGTGTGTCCCACTTCAAATTTTCTATGAGATTTGTAACGCTCTTGCGATCGCTAAATGTACCAGTCACGAATTTTGCCGCTCTTCTTTAGACCTTCTCAATCTCTTGAATCAGACCCAACTGGCAAGGGTCCCACACAGACGAAAAATACTCCAATACTGCACGAACTAACGTATTGTAAGCTATTTTCTTTGTTGAAGGACTGTATCGCTTCAGTATTGTACCAATAAACAGCAATCTACAGTTCACCTTGCATGTGTAATCTGATCATTCCATTTGAGATCATTTCGAATAATGGTTCAAATGGCTCTGAGCACTATGCGACTTAACATCTGAGGTCATCAGTCGCCTAGAACTTAGAACTAATTAAACCTAACTAACCTAAGAAGAACATCACACACATCCATGCCCGAGGCAGGATTCGAACCTGCGACCGTAGCGGTCGCTCGGTTCCAGACTGTAGTGCCTAGAACCGCACGGCCACTCCGGCCGGCATTTCGAACAGTCACGCCCAGATACTTGACGGATGTTGCCGCTTCCAAAGGCTGGGCATTTATTTTGTACTCGCACGTTAATGGGGATTTTCGCCTTGTTATACGCAGTAGGTTACACTTACTAATACTGAGAGATGGAAAATGGAAATGAGCGTTTGGCGTCAGTGGCCGGGAGGCCCACTACGGGGCAGGTCCGGCCACCTTGGTGCAGGTCTTATTACATTCGACGCCACATTGTGCGACCTGCGCGTCGAATGGGGATGAAATGATGATGAAGACAACACTACACCGAGTCACAGAGTGGAGAAAATCCCCGACGCAGCCGGGAATCGAACCCGGGCAGCACAGGACGGGAGTCCGTCACGCTGATCATTCAGCTATCGGGACGGTCTATATTGACAGATAACTGCCAGTCATTACAAAAAAATGGTTCAAATGGCTCTGAGCACTATGGGACTTAACATCTATGGTCATCAGTCCCCTAGAACTTAGAACTACTAAAACCTAACTAACCTAAGGACATCACACAACACCCAGCCATCACGAGGCAGGGAAAATCCCTGACCCCGCCGGGAATCGAACCCGGGAACCCGGGCGTGGGAAGCGAGAACGCTACCGCACGACCACGAGATGCGGGCCCAGTCATTACAGCACGCATTTATTTTCTGCAAATCCTCATTGATTTGTTCACAACTTTTTTGTGATACTACTTTCCTACAGACTACAGCATCATCATCAAACAGTCTGATGCCGCTGTCAATACCATCAACAAGATCGTTCATGTAATTCGTAAAAAGCAGCGGACCTATTCCGCTACCCTGGGGCACACCTGAAGTTATGCTTGTTTCTGTTGAAGTCACCCCGTTCAGGACGACATGCTGCTCCTTGTCTGTCAGAAAACTATCTATCCAACCGCATATGTCACCGGATAGACCGTAAGCGCGCAATTTTTGGAGCAAGATACAGTGTGGAACTGAGTCGAACGCCTTTCGAAAGTCGAGAAATATGGCATCAACCTGGGAGCCGGTATCTAGAGCCTGTCGTATAACATACACAATCAGGGCCAGCTGTGTCTCGCCTCACCGCTGTTTCCTAAAACCGTGCTGGTTTCGGCAGATGAGGTTCTCTGAGTCTAGACAGGTCATTATGTCTGAACACAAAATACGTTCCATGATTCTACAACAAATCAATGTCAGTGAATTTGGCTGGTAATTAAGGGCATCCTATTATCTACCCTTTTTATAGATCCAGTCGTCTCGGAATGGATAAATACGGATGCATTAAGTTTTTCAAGAGGATCAACGATAAAGGTGATGGACAACCTCAATAACATCGGGAGCTGGTGACTATGGCGACAATTCATCTTTGAGATCACAAATCCAGTCCTGGGCGAAGCGAGTTGTGGTTATAATTGCTCAATATGATCACATAATGCTTTACAGTAATTCAACCTTGCGAAGTTCCCACAGGGCCCATGAAATAGCGCAACTTGGCCGTCAGAATCATCACCGAACCCCGTCCATGTTTCACTTCTGGAAGGTAAACTCGGCCACAAATTGTAAACAGTGTGGAACAAGACTCATTGGACGAAATTACATTTTTCCATTGCCTCATAGTCCAAGTTTTATGTCTTTGGCATCACGATTCCGGTTACAGACATTTGCATCAGTGATGAACGTCTTTGGAATTTCAGCTCGTCCTGCACTTCCCTACTTATGGGGCATCTTTCGTGTTGTTTTGATGCTGAGCGTTCGCGAGTGCGACATTCAGTTCAGCAGTGACTTTTGCAGCATTTTTTCTCTTACTTTTCGTCACAATCTTCTTCAATGACCTTCTCTTACGATCACTTTCACACTTTACGGAAAATGTTTCTTTGCTTCGATGTAGTGCCTCTTGAAACATGAAACGCTTCCGATACCATGTTTGCGGATGCACCCACAATACGATCACCAACAATTTTCTCACATTACAATTCAGACATCTGCACTCATGATGCCGGCCGGAGTGCCCAAGCGTTTCTAGGCGCTACAGTCTGGAACCGCGTGACCGCTACGGTCGCAGGTTCGAATCCTGCCTCGGGCATGGATGTGTGTGATGTCCTTAGGTTAGTTAGGTTTAAGTAGTTCTAAGTTCTAGGGGACTGATGACCTAAGAAGTTAAGTCCTATAGTGCTCAGAGCCACTTGCAGTGATGACTGTGCAAAAGTGCCGTTCGTTGTCAAATACAGAGTGCTTCATTAAGAGCGTTCAACAGGGCGTAGAGGCTGCTCCACTGAACAATTTCAGGTGGGGACATTGGGATCAGAAAAGCCAGCTCAAGGAGGTAATAGAAATAAAATAACATTATTGTTTATTTTTCTACACTCCTGTAAATGGAAAAAAGAACACATTGACACCGGTGTGTCAGACCCACCATACTTGCTCCGGACACTGCGAGAGGGCTGTACAAGCAATGATCACACGCACGGCACAGCGGACACACCAGGAACCACGGTGTTGGCCGTCGAATGGCGCTAGCTGCGCAGCATTTGTGCACCGCCGTCGTCAGTGTCAGCCAGTTTGCCGTGGCATACGGAGCTCCATCGCAGTCTTTAACACTGGTACCATGCCGCGACAGCGTGGACGTGAACCGTATGTGCAGTTGACGGACTTTGAGCGAGGGCGTATAGTGGGCATGCGGGAGGCCGGGTGGACGTACCGCCGAAATGCTCAACACGTGGGGCGTGAGGTCTCCACAGTACATCGATGTTGTCGCCAGTGGTCGGCGGAAGGTGCACGTGCCCGTCGACCTGGGACCGGACCGCAGCGACGCACGGATGCACGCCAAGACCGTAGGATCCTACGCAGTGCCGTAGGGGACCGCACCGCCACTTCCCACCAAATTAGGGACACTGTTGCTCCTGGGGTATCGGCGAGGACCATTCGCAACCGTCTCCATGAAGCTGGGCTACGGTCCCGCACACCGTTAGGCCGTCTTCCGCTCACGCCCCAACATCGTGCAGCCCGCCTCCAGTGGTGTCGCGACAGGCGTGAATGGAGGGACGAATGGAGACGTGTCGTCTTCAGCGATGAGAGTCGCTTCTGCCTTGGTGCCAATGATGGTCGTGTGCGTGTTTGGCGCCGTGCAGGTGAGCGCCACAATCAGGACTGCATACGACCGAGGCACACAGGGCCAACACCCGGCATCATGGTGTGGGGAGCGATCTCCTACACTGGCCGTACACCACTGGTGATCGTCGAGGGGACACTGAATAGTGCACGGTACATCCAAACCGTCATCGAACCCATCGTTCTACCATTCCTAGACCGGCAAGGGAACTTGCTGTTCCAACAGGACAATGCACGTCCGCATGTATCCCGTGCCACCCAACGTGCTCTAGAAGGTGTAAGTCAACTACCCTGGCCAGCAAGATCTCCGGATCTGTCCCCCATTGAGCATGTTTGGGACTGGATGAAGCGTCGTCTCACGCGGTCTGCACGTCCAGCACGAACGCTGGTCCAACTGAGACGCCAGGTGGAAATGGCATGGCAAGCCGTTCCACAGGACTACATCCAGCATCTCTACGATCGTCTCCATGGGAGAATAGCAGCCTGCATTGCTGCGAAAGGTGGATATACACTGTACTAGTGCCGACATTGTGCATGCTCTGTTGCCTGTGTCTATGTGCCTGTGGTTCTGTCAGTGTGATCATGTGATGTATCTGACCCCAGGAATGTGTCAATAAAGTTTCCCCTTCCTGGGACAATGAATTCACGGTGTTCGTATTTCAATTTCCAGGAGTGTATTTACATTTCTTACAGTTAACTGCAAATACCATCACTGACACAACGAACGTACCACTTATACTCTATCTTACAAAGTGTTGTGGAACTAACGGCCATCAACCTCAATGCAAGCACTACATCGGCGAACAAGATTCTGGCGCACTCTGGCAAGTATCCCTGGTGTGTTTCGAATTACATCACAGGCAGCTACAATTATGGCAACTAACTCCATCTCCCTATCCACTGGGGTTTCATACCTAGAGAAACGCTGGTCTCTCTCTGTAATGTTTACCACCGCATACTTTCATTAGGATATATCGTATCAGCTTATCCTTTGTTTTGATTGTGCCATGAAGTTTTGTTCTCCCATTTAGAGTACGTACCTCCTCATCGGCTATTATGCCAGAGGCCTTGCCACAGGCGCAACAACGATTCCCATCAAATCACCCAGGTTATGCTCTGAAAAACTTCATAACATTTAAATTTGAGTTCAACACCTTCCTGTGTTTCAGAAATACTTTTCTTACTATATTCAGTCTGCAGTTTATGTTATCCTTACTTCGGCTATCTTTAACCGAGTAAAACTCATGTAATACGTTTTTATTTGTGACGTACGCAATTTGGGTCGTTCATAGCTGCCGAATTATGACACCGACTATTTTTTGTTTTGTTTAATTAAACCATCCAGTTTCTCTGTAGCATAGGAAACTACGCGAATGTGCGCTAAAAGGTTCTATGATCGTGCAGTGTCTCGCAAAACTAGATTCAAGAGGCTGGATATGTGATGAATAAAATACTCCAACGGAAAAAAGAAGGCAACGTGTCATTTATATGTATTAACATTTTAGCACTTTTAACACACAACCCATGCATCACTGTGAGGCACCACTGAAAAGACTATCGTATTTTGAGGTGTAATTTAATGAAAACCACCGTTAGAAATATTCACTAGTTCTGAAAATATTTTCGATGACGTGTCGTCTCTGCGACGCTTCTTATGTTGCCAGTATCGCTCTGATACGTTCCGAATTATCCATGGCTGGCGGAAGTTCAGTTGCGGCTCCCAGGTATGCGCAGCTTTAACCTATCAGAAAGTTTCACCAAAGCGAATCAGTATCTTGTGCATTTTAATAAAGTATCATATGGTGATTACGGGAAAGTTTGGCGTTTGCAGTAGTACCGAATAGCAATCTGTGTGGAGTGGCATTGAGATTCAGACTGTGGACCCATGTTCCAGAGGAGCGGGTTTTAAATCACCATTTGGTCATATTTAGTTCTCTGTTTCTCGCCTGTCTTTTTATATTCTCTCCCAAATGTCGAGATAATTCTTTGGACGTGGCTATTGGCGATTTTATTACTGGCAGATAAGTACAGTAACAACGTAATACAGCAGAAAAGCACAGCTGCTTAATCAGTTATTCATATACGAGGTGCGACAATAAAGCAATGAGACTGATTTTCATTGCAAGATGTGGCAACCCTTCAGGTTTGTGTAGGCACAATATCTTTGACCTTGGTCTATAAGCTGCTTCTAGTCCAAGTGGCACATCGATGCAACTGCTCAGTCGTGAGTTGTGCTGTAATACGTGTTTGTGTCTCTCATCGCGGAAATGGAACTGCATAATATTGCGAAACGGTATGCCATTTCCTTTTGCGTTAAATTGGGTGAAAACGAAACGAGAACTTACGGTAAGCGTCAGAAGACTTTTGGAGAGGAGGTTATGTCAAGAGCTCCAGTTTTTCTTTGGAATAAAATGTTTAGTGAAGGGAGAACGAATGTTGAAGATGAAGACTGCAGTGGACGACCATCAACCTCACGGACGGATGTCAACTTGGCCACGCGAGACTGGATACGCACGTAGTTTATGTATCAGCCGATTGAGGACAATATTGGATAGGGGGATTGTGATTTTAGTTTCGATTGTGCCAACTAGAGTGCTCTAATGTAATAGAATGTTTTCCACAAACTGTTCTAGTATTTTCATAAAGTGTTATTATGTCTTTTTGTCTATGTAAAATGTTATAAATGTGTTTTAATAGTATGAATGATGCGTGAGTGTGGTTTAAGGTTAATATGAAGATAATTGTTTAACGAGTTATGTAGTAGGATTTAGTGTGAGAACATTTCGAACAAGTGTGGATATGGACAAAGGGGATTTTTGTAGAATAGATTTGTAAAGTACGTTTATGGTAAAGGGAAAGTTAATTCAGTTATAAATAACAATAGTAAATAACTTTATGCATAATCAAAACTTTAGCGTATTAGGTAATTACGACCGTAAAAAGTGCAGTCGTTAGGTTTACTATTTTGCGATTGGTTATTGATGAAAAGCGCAGATTGACGCGGGAGAATGTTTTTTTGCTATTGGCTGTTGAGTAAACTGACCAGTGGTAAAGCAATATTCTTTGCGCGCCTTTCTCTGGTGCTAGAGAAGACTTAGAATATTCTAGAGAGGAGTGGCAGCCTAGCCATGAAACAGTTCGGACGTCTGTAGTAGTAGTTCCGATGGAAACGATAAGTTGCCCGATCTAGCAGTGTTTCATACATCAAAAGTGTGGTAAAGTGATGGCATAATTATTCCGATAGGCGTGTAGAAATTTCGGAATTTTTAAGTGAATTTTCTGACGAGAAAAGACATATATTCCGCGTGGCGTATTGAGCAGATCGGTGGTCAAAAACAGTGACAGCATTAGGTACCGACAGACTTAATATTTGGCGAGCATTCTCAATCAAAAACAATCCGTATTTTTATAGCTATTACGTTTTCGGGAAATGCAACACCATAAACTTGCTAACGTGAGTGAAAGGGATTGTGAGTGACTGTATTATGACTAGCACGCGTTTGGCAGTGATACTTGTTCACCTAGGTTTCAGAATATATTTATTGAAGACAAAATTTCCAACCTTTCATTTCGTGTGAAAACTTTCTCCCGAAACGTAGCTTAGTGACTTTAATTGCAGCTTGGTTCACGTCGAAGTACAGTAGGTTTCGCTCGGCTTCCCTACTGATGATCTGCTGAGACAATGTTCACAGGTAGGTGCAGGTCCGTCGTAAAGGGACGGGAAGAACCGCGCCCTCACAGTACCACTCGTATTTCTTCGGTATGAATAATAATGTGAGAAATTAAATTTCATCTCTCTTCTTTTTGGATGAACGCAACAAGCACGACATCGGCAGCTGCACAGTCTCTACTCATTTGATTTTATGCTATTATTGAACCATAGACGATGAAAGATGGAAGGAATTTGACAAAACTTTCTTACATTTCTTATATTTAGCTTGGTACTTTTCTGTATGGTCGTCTGTCGATAAATTTCTAATTAGTGATTTTTCAATTGCTCTGTGGTCTAGTACGACCTTCGTGTTTTGGATCAAGATCACCTGCCAAATACTGTGCGCTTCTTCTTCCATCCAACGGCGACTTCGTACAAATATGCTGTACCTAGGTGCCAGTAAAAGTCTCATAAGCTGAAAGTGTCCCACAGTAACTTATTTACGTCATGCGTGTTGCGGTGGAATCCAGGAACATATACATCGAGATAGAAAACCACATGGACCACAACAAAACGAACCACTGTCTACTGGGACATATGTAAGTGAACAAGACTATTTTGCATCGCGTATATGTGAAAATCAAAGCGCTTTAACGTATTTTTATTAATGAAACAACTGATAAAGCGGCACTAAATACTCAAATATTCTTGTACAGTGTGAAGTAGACGACATGCTAATAACCAAAATATCTATGTAACAAAGCTATTAGGCATATGAAGATGGGCACAGAAGACCGGAACCTGTTACGACGGTAAAATAAAACACTCAGAAAGTATTTGTGGCTTGTTGCGTCATTCACCAACATTCAAATAAATTCTACCGCTTGACTTACAGAGGAAATGTTGCAACGCCATCGCCCATGAAGTATTTATGAGCTGCTGAAAATGACGTATTAGTCACAATCAATATAGCCGTTAACCAGTTTACGTGAGCACTGGCTGAAATAAATTTTGTATGACAACTAATGTGCTGAGTGATTATCTGCGTCATAAACATGGCAAATATTAATATCGGCTATTAAATTCCCCATTAAAAAAACGCCGTTTTGCTACACAATTCAGACAGGAAATACACACTCACGCCATTCTTCTGTCGTTTGTCCGATATCTAATAAGTATATTTGCTTGAATTTTTGTTCTTCAACATTTGTCTTTTTCCACCAGTGATTCATTAACGTGACAGGTTTTCCAAATGGCCGGCCGGTGTGACCGTGCTGTTCTAGGCGCTTCAGTCTGGAACCGCGTGACCGCCAAGGTCGCAGGTTCGAATCCTGCCTCGGGCATGGATGTGTGTGATGTCCTTAGGTTAGTTAGGTTTAAGTTCTAGGGGACTGATGACCTCAGATGTTAAGTCCCATAGTGCTCAGAGCCATTTGAACCATTTTTTCCAAATGTTTGTACAGCGAATTAAAATACTAATCAGTTTTTATCGTAAGCATTTATTAAAAGTTAACGCACACGTCAAAATGGTAACCAGTTTCGATTTTATCAGAAATCAGATGGTGGAAAGAGACGACGGCTTGAGCATTTGAAAGGGTCCTCCGACATTTACAGATGCTCCAGCCGTCGTCTCTGCTCACCATCTGATGAGACATGGTCCAAAGATAACTTATGATAAAATCGACCGGTTACCATTTTTACGTGTGATTATTAATTCCTAATAAATCCTTGCGATCAAGACTGATTATCATTTCACCTATCTATCAGATCGTTGTTATTTTCCGGTAATGATTTAGAAAGTTGTTTATACATCGAAGCAAAGAAAAATGAAGACAAAGATTTATGAAGAAAGGAAGAAAGGAAATTAAAATCTCTTGTGAGGAACACAGGAAATCGATACAAACACAAAATGCAAACGACGGGCTGAGTACCACGACAGCAAGGCAGTCAACCGCCCAACGAATCATTTATGTTGATTAACTCATATGACGGCCAGGTGATATACGTGCAGTCGCCGTTTGCAAGGATAGTGTTGATGGCTTGACCATCGAGTGCTCAATTGCTCCAAAACTATGCATTTGTTGAAGTGGACCATCTGACGTTTCTAGTGCCCACGAAAGCTACCAATCAATCCCTGCTTTACAAAGTTCTTATGTAGGCTTGTTGTATTTAATAGTTACATTAATGTACAGTTATTGTAACGTCCGAAGGTACCAAATTTGCAGATAATTACGCGGTTGAGGCATTCCAACATATCCTCCACGAATTAGATGCTTGTGAAAAAATTACCGTTGTCTTGTATAGCCGTTAATTTTATCTGATAAGTATCAAGTCAAGTTTTAGATCTATTGCACGAATGAGAGTCGCCACTTATTTTTTAACAGCGGCCATGCGGAACCTTGTTCTACTTCCCGTCAGAAGAACTGTTACGAACGTAGTCCAGATAATCTTCGCCTGCAATCAAGTGATGGCTCAGCTTCCTTTGATCTCCGTCAGATTTGTTCACTGCCCCGGCGTGAGACAATAAGTTCCCATTCAGTGCGCTGCAATGCAATTTCCGACGTCTGTCTGCGCTTCTGTGTCGTCTGCCGTCAGCCGAGGACAACTTCAAAGCAACCGGCGGTATCAGCCAGACAGCCCCTGAGATACGCCTCGCGTCACGCCCCAAACTTTACTACCGACTTGATAGCCCACATTTACTATCGTCAACCGTGGCCTCTTCAAATAGTGTTACGTCAGCACACGTTCTCAGACACAGGTTGTAACAACAAAAGGGCGATTTTCCCCTTCTCATCCCGTCGATGATGGGGACACTGTTAATGAATTATCCGATACCGCTTTTGATTGATATAGCTACGGTCGCAGGTTCGAATCCTGCCTCGGGCATTGATGTGTGTGATGTCCTTAGGTTAGTTAGGTTTAAGTAGTTCTAAGTTCTAGGGGACTGATGACCTTAGAAGTTAAGTCCCATAGTGCTCAGAGCCATTTGAACCATTTTGATTGATAGCTACGTATTCTAGGCTGTTTCTAGGGAACAGTTTATTTATTTAAATTGTGTTGTTCTGTTATTTCTATTTCTTTGTCCTGTTTTATAGATATCGATATATTCGGCATGCTTTTTATTCAAAAGTATGTTCTCTGCAGAAAGCTAACCATCCAAGCATTTTACATGTAACTCAAACAAAATCAGATAAAATAATTAATAATGATAATGCAAATTAAATTTTACAACACTGCACGAATCCCAATTTTTCTAATATGGAAAATTAATGTCACAATATGTCAGTGTAACTTCTTTATCAATTATCTCCAGTGTATAGTAATCATTGGTCGTAAATGAATGACTTGTGAAGCAGTCAACATCGTTGTATCTATGGCCACAATCAGTTAAATCTTGTTTCGATTCTGTTCTATGAAGTTGTTTGATAAATGAATTTAGCGCCTGAACCACTGGAGCCAACAAAGAAAGACGTAGTGAAAGGCATGTGCTATTGTCTGATCAGGGTAGATCCAGAAAATAAAGTCGGTAGTTGCCAACAGCAAGGTGGAATGAGTATAATATCTTTGGGGAGGAGGATGTTTGATGGTTAAGACAGTCGGGCGCGCGCAGTAAAAAACTCGGGAGTCGCAGCTAGGTGCCCAGAGGAAGCAGACATGTGGTGACAGCTTTAAGGTAGGACTCGCGCAATTACACTGTGCAAACTTTAGCATGAAAATAAGAGAAGATATATAATGATTTCAAAAATGGTTTTTGTTAGATAATTTTTAGAGTTAGGATTTGTATGTCCATGGTTTGATGCAGTAAGCGTTTTGTAAAATTTTTTGTAGGAGTGATTCGTGCTACAAAAATGTTGGAAATTGTAGTTTTTGTGTACGACTTAAAATTTTAACAATATATATATTGAGATCAACACTGTGTATAAATCTAACAGCCTGAATCATAATCCACATCCTTAGCCTGTATTAAATATGAAAATGAATATTAAAGTTACCCACCAATGAAAGAATGTAAAAAAAAACTGAGGCCTTTATGCAATATATGTATGCACAGTTCATGGTTTAAAATCGATTTTGGTTTAACTAAAGTTATCAGAGCAAAGTTATTTCAAATAACAAATTTGATGCCATTTCACAACTGGCATTATTCAAGTCAAGATATAATTTCATTAAGTAAACATCAGGGCCAACAGTCAATTTTTCAGTACCATCTTAACGCCATTGCACAAACGGCGTTATTCTCTTTGTTGTGTTGGCAGAAGAGCCAACACCGTGTTACTAGTAGAGGCCGAAAGGCACCCGTTTTAGCGCACGCAGGCTGGCGTGAGGAGGGAAGAACTATACTGACGTGAGGTCTGGAACATGACAAGGAATGAGAATTCAGAAAGAGGGCATAATTAGTTTGATACTTAACTTTAACCCATTAATGCTGAACGTCGCTCTTGACGGTACATGAGTCACAATATTATTTGTTGAGAAGACATAGTAACTGAAAATGGCGCCTTGCTAGGTCGTAGCAAATGACGTAGCTCAAGGCTATGCTAAACTGTCGTCTCTGCGAATGAGAGCGTAATTTGTCAGTGAACCATCGCCAGCAAAGTCGGCTGTACAACAGGAGCGAGTGCTAGTGAGTCTCTCTAGAATAGACCTGCCGTGTGGCGGCGCTCGGTCTGCAATCACTGACAGTGGCGACACGCGGGTCCGACGTATACTAAGGGACCGCGGCCGATTCAAAGGCTACCACGTAGCAAGTGTGGTGTCTGGCGATGACACCACACACTTAAACTAGATTTCTGAGTCAAATACATGTTGCATGTCTGGTAAAATGGAGGAGTGCAAGAAACAAGTTCACAGACGCAGTCAGATGCAGGTCTGTTGAATAATTAATTAATTTGAAACAATTTTATCATCGACACTTTCACAAATTAGAAAGGATACAATTTTCGTTAGATACTTTCAGTAGAGGTCAGTGTTTCATATACTTACCACTCAATAAACGAATTTTATTTTGCAAGAATGTGATGATTCGATAAAGCTGAATGCTTAATATCTTATCGATTATTATTAGTAACACCATTCAGAACTTCAGATGACTATACCGGGCTATTTATTGCAGGGTCAACACCAGGGAGACGAGTATCTTTGGGAGGTTAAAGAGAATTTAAACTAAAATACAGCTCTTAGCGAATGCTAAGAGCAGCGGGGCTAATGGATAAGGCCGCTTTTTGTGCGTGACAGCTGGAGAATTTGAGTTGGACGGTAAGCATGTACGGGTGGCCGAGGCGATTAAGGCAAGCGTTCTAGAGTTTCCGAGTTCGATTCCCTGTCCGGCAAAAATTTCCAACCTTCACCACCGATTTATTCCAGTTTATGAAGGCGTCTATAGTCTTGTTTTGATAATGAAATCGTACCAGTTACTTTCTTACTCTTGTACTCCACATGAACACTATTTCGTATGCACTATATCCTGTTGTTCAAATACTACAACACATCATGCCATAAAACAGGTTTGAAACAGATATACAAGTTTGGTACTGAAAACTGCAATTCACTAAAATACTATATTCTATGCAAGACTTTTTTGTATACACCAACAAAAGCTGCTGTTTAATAACAACGTTTTCTGCTACGATTAATTTCAACATAGTGTCATCACATAACAGGTTTAAACCTCAGAGCGGTGTAAACTATTTTTACCAAATGAAACTAGCGAAAGTGGCGTATTCGATAACGATGCCGTTCGAATTTTGAGCCATTATTGTGAGACACAAAACAATGAACATACGCGTCGTAGGTGTCGCCTGTGATCAGTAACTCCAGACGATGAGCGATACTCATTAATTACAGCCAGACCAGCATGGTCGACTGCTACCACGGTCACATAACCGCTAGCGTCGCAAAAATGGTAGCCCTTGGTAGGTCGTTGTAGAATTCTGTCACCGGCAGCTTCGTCAATTAGGTTGAGTTATGTTGTTGCCCATGCCTGATGCCTATCAGTTCATGCGGTTCTATGTGTGTCATGTCTCGAAGAAATCGTTCTACTTCGTGGGCCTTCGTCCGTATTTGCTATGCATTGCACTTTAGTTTGATTGCAGCTTGTCGACAGGGTAACGTTATGACGGGTCGATACCGGAACTGTAAGTCAACACAACGGCGCACGAACCGAGCGAGGTGGTGCAGTGGTCAGCACGCTGGACTCGCATTCTGGAGGACGACGGTTCAAATCCGCGTCCGGCCATCCCGATTTAGGTTTACCGTAATTTCCCTAAATCGCTTCAGACAGATGTTGGGATGGTTCCTTTAACATGGCACGGCCGACTTCCTTCCCCGTCCTTCCCCAATCCGATGGGGCCGGTAACCTCGATGTTTGGTTCCCTCCACCAAAATAACACCTGCGAAGTGCTGCCGAGCCCGTCCGGACGGCGTCACAGCTGAAAGCCGACTGCGCACTTAAGAGAACGAAAAAATGGCTCTGAGTAATATGGGACTTAACTTCTGAGGTCATTTGTCCCCTAGAACTTAGAACTACTTAAACCTAACTAACCTAAGGACATCACACACATCCATGCCCGAGGCAGGATTCGAACCTGCGAGCCGGTCGGTGTGGCCGTGCGGTTCTAAGCGCTTCAGTTTGGAACCGCGTGACCGCTACGGTCGCAGGTTGGAATCCTGCCTCGGGCATGGATGTGTGTGACGTCCTTAGGTTAGTTAGGTTTAAGTAGTTCTAAGTTCTAGGGGACTGATGACCTCAGAAGTTAAGTCCCATAGTGCTCAGAGCCATTTTTTCGAACCTGCGACCGCAGCGGTCACGCGGTTCCAGACTGAAGCGCCTAGAACCGCACGGCCACACCGGCCGGCCACTTAAGACAACGGGTGGTTTATTACATCTGCATCTAGACTCCACAAACCGCTGTGAAGTGCATGGAGTAGGGTACTTCCAACGGAAACGCTTATTAAGATTTCTTACCGTTCCATTTACGTATTGAGCGCGGAGAGAATGATTGCTCAGTGAGCGCTGTAATTAGTCTAAACTGTCATCGCTATGCCCTTGGGCCGATACACAGTGGGTTTATAGTATATTCCTAGATTCATCATTTAAAACTGGAGCTTTAAAACAACAGTTACGGAGGTATAATGAAGGAAAAAAATCTCTGGGTCGGCAAAGACACCTTAACCTACTGAGCTCTTTAAATTCACCAGATTTAACTAGTGGTTCCCGCACGGACGGCGACATTCCGCCGTAGCACCCACGAAACGGTCAACTTGACTTGAACCACACCGACGCGGCTGGTAGGGGCGGCAGACTGACAATCAACCCAGACGTCGTGCGACGACCGGAGTGCCGCCGCGCCAAGAAACAAACACGCCTCTACTCCGGGCCCAGGGAACAGGAATGCGTCGTTTGCTGCCAAAGCTATGCTACCGACACACTTGAAAAGGAAACATTAATCTGCGCAAATGAAGCTTCATATGATAATGAGCAGGGAGTACGAAGAATAAATGTACCAATAGGTTAAATTTAACACTCATTAAAATACTAGTATTCACCACCGATCACATCAGCATCTGCTGATTCAATAACACAAACATACGCATATACCACCTTGCCTCCCACACAGATCGAGCCGCAATTTGCTCCCTTCATGAAACCTACACTATTGGCCGTTAAAATTGCTACACCAAGAAGAAATGCTGATAATAAACGGGTATTCATTGTACAAAAAAATGGTTCAAATGGCTCTGAGCACTATGAGACTCAACTGCTGAGGTCATTAGTCCCCTAGAACTTAGAACTAGTTAAACCTAACTAACCTAAGGACATCACAAACATCCATGCCCGGGGCAGGATTCGAACCTGCGACCGTAGCGGTCTTGCGTTTCCAGACTGCAGCGCCTTTAACCGCACGGCCACTTCGGCCGGCTATTCATTGTACAAATATATTATACGAGAACTGACATGTGATTACATTTTCACGCAATTAGGGTGCATAGATCCTGAGAAATCAGTACCCAGAACAACCACCTCTGGCCGTAATAACGGCCTTGATACGCCTGGGCACTGAGTCAAACAGAGCTTGGATGGCGTGTAAAGGTACAGATGCCCATGCAGCTTCAGCACGATACCACAGTTCAAGAGCAGTGACTGGCGTATTGTGACGAGCCAGTTGCTCGGCCACCATTGACCAGACGTTTTCAATTGGTGAGAGATCTGGAGAATGTGCTGGCCAGGACAGCAGTCGATAATTCTCTGTATCCAGAAAGGCCTGTACAGGACCTGCAACATGTGATGGTGCATTATCTTTCTGAAATGTAGGGTTTCGTAAGGATCGAATGAAGGGGAGAGCCACGGGTCGTAACACATCTGAAATGTAACGTCCACTGTTAAAAGTGCCGTCAATGCGAACAAGAGGTGACCGAGACGTGTAACCCATACCATCACGCCAGGTGATACGCTAGTATGGCGATGACGAATACACGCTTTCAATGTGCGTTCACCGCGATGTCGCCAAACACGGATGCGACCATCATGATCCTGTAAAGAGAACCTGGATTCATCCAAAAAAATTACGTTTTGCCATTTGTGCACCCAGGTTTGTCGTTGAGTACACCATCGCAGGCGTCAAGGGTAATCACAGCCAACAACTTCGAGATGATAGTCCATGCTGCTACAAACGTCGTCGAACTGTTCGTGCAGATGGTTGTTGTCTTGCAAACGTCCCCATCTGTTGACTCAGGGGTCGAGACGTGGCTGTACGATCCTTTACAGCCATGTGGATAAGATGCCTGTCATTTCGACTGCTAGTGGTAGGCGGCCGTTGCGATCCAGCACGGCGTTCCGTATTACCCTCCTGAACCTACCGGTTCCATATTCTGCTAACAGTCGTTGGATCCCGACCAACGCGAATAGCAATGTCGCGATACGATAAACTGCAATCGCGGTAGGCTATTATCCGACCTTTATCAAAGTCGGAAACGTGATGGTACGCATTTTCTTCTCGTTACACGAGGCATCACAACAACGTTTCAACAGGCAACGCCGGTCTACTGCTGCTTGTGTATGAAAAATCGGTTGGAAACTTTGCTCATGTCAGCACGTTGTAGGTGTCTCCACCGGCGCCAACATTGTGTGAATACTGTGAAAAGCTAATCATTGGCATATCACAGCGTCTTCTTCCAGTCGGTTAAATTTCGTGTCTGTATCACGTCATCTTCGTGGTGTAGCAATTCTAATGGCCAGTGGTGTATTACAGAGAATACTCTTACATTTGCACGAGATATGGCCTGGAGCGGAAACTGGAACTAGTAACATTGATCGATGGCCATGTTCTCAAACACAGGGAAGAGCGTTAATATAACAGTCCGCATTCCATATAACACAGGCATGGCCTTACAATATCAAGTACTCAAAACAAAAAACAACACATAACTCCACTTAGACGTTCGGTACCAACCAGGGCGTTATTGCTTTCACGGCGATCTTCGAGATGACGTAAACCTTAAGTTTCAAGGGTAGGCCGTGAATGCCGGCCGGAGTGGCCGTGCGGTTTTAGGCGTGACCGCGGCGGCCGCAGGTTCGAATCCTGCCTCGGGCATGGATGTGTGTGATGTCCTTAGGTTAGTTAGGTTTAAGTAGTTTTAAGTTCTAGGGGACTGCTGTCCTCAGAATTTATGTCCCATAGTGCTCAGAGCCATTTGAACCATTTGGTAGGCCGTGAACCTGTCCACCATGTTGCAGGCGACGTCCGTCTGTCTTCGCGCCGCTCGCTGCTACCAATTCTTAAGAACACTCCTGCCCCCACCCGATTTAACCTTATGCCGTTCCTCGAGACCTGCGCCGGACAGTCGGAGTTCCCCAAAAGTCAGAACTTGCCAGCCACGTACCCCTCAGACAACTGACTCTCCAGGCCCCTCCTAACCCACCGCACACACACCTCGACCAAAGCCCTTAGCTCGCAATAGACGATCGAATCGATACTGGCACCGAAGTTGTTAGTGGCTCCAATGGAATGCCGTACCGCCAATATTAGAGCAGCCACGGCTCAGTTACGTAACTTCAGACATTGCTAAGAAGTTGGGGTTGAATCTCTTTTCTCCGTGTTTGCTTTAACAATACATATGTTTCTGTATAGGGTCCGCCTTTAGCAAAACACAATTTTGTTTTTTAACCCAAACATGTTTCACTGAAGATGCAGCATCTTCAGTGGGCTTTTATTTTTCTTCTGTTAAAGATAAACATTGTTCTATACTGTTTGTATGAGTATAACTATTAGTTTTTAAATTGTAATTACACATATTTGAAAAACACACAAATCATGAATTCATAACTTTTTGCCACATGTTGTATTTTTTCTGATGTGTTGTGTTTCTACAGTGACAGTTTTGCTCCACAGTTTGTCATCTGCAACCACTTATACCTTAGTGTAGATAAACTGTTTAAGCCAAAAATTACGATTTGAAAAATCGTTATTTCTATGCCTGAAATTATTTAATTCTGTGTGTATTGAGTTGCCACTGTCACTGCCACGGTCATTGTCACTGTTTCACTGTTTACGAGCTGTAAAAACAAACATGGCGGGCAGTGGAACAGTTGAAGACGTAAAAACAAGATGGTTGACAGTGGAACACTTGAAGTATGTGTGTGTGTGTGTGCGCGTGTGAAAAAGGAGAGAGAGACAGAAGGTTTTAGGATTTTGTACTGTGTGTGTGTGTGTGTGTGTGGGTGTGTGTGTGCGAGAAAAGGGGGACAGAGAGAGAGAGAGAGAGAGACAGTAGGTTTTAGGCTTTATTATTATTATTATTGATTTATTTTTACTTTGTGTGTTATTGTGTGTGTGTGGAGGGGGGGTGGGCGCTGGGGTTGAGGGGGGGGGGGGGTGACAGCTTTACGGGTTAAGAAACAAAATTGTGTTTTGCTAAAGGCTAAAGGCTGACCCTATCCAAAAACGTACGTAGTCCTACGAAATTTCTAACAAGGCGTCAACTTGACGTTGCACAGCAAACTGCGCAGTCGGCACGAAAATTTGTAGACGAGTTAAAGAAACTTATCCCATCGTTCAGTAAGGAAATTATTTTCAGCTCCGACAAATCGTAATTCGAAGAGGAAATGATTATCAAATTAAAGTACAAGAGAGTTGCATCAATATCAGTTAAAATCAATGCGTTGGGCATTCGTATACACTTAATTCAATTATTAATCTGGAAGGCAAATTGGCTGGAAAATTAATTATTGTGCTGTAAGCAGTTGCTCTGAGTTACATCAGCATCAAGATCAACTAAAATCAATGATTTGGCGCATTGGTATACACGTCATTCATTTGTTAATGTGGATGATAAATTTTCTGAAAAATGAATTATTGCGCTGCAAGCAGTTGGAGGTGGTCTGTCACCTACGATTCTTTCTCGTATGCGTGGTCTGACAAGGGCAGTGGGGAATGTTTACGTCACAGCAAGCAAGAGTAGCAAAATGGGCATCAGATAACTAGAAGTATGGTAGTATGGCCGCTTTTAGTTGGTGAGTGGCAGAGACTGCTAACCATCGCACTACACGTTAGGGTTTGTTCCCCTTCCATTCACGTGTTACGTATGGAGAGTATTCAGATGAAGAAATGGCACGTATCTAAATAAAAATAAATCATAGGTATGGATGCCAGATGTAAGAGGTTGTTTAACGCCTTAATTGTAACTACATTGAAAACCCAAGGAAACTGGTACACCTACCTAATATCGTGTAGTGCGCCCGCAAGGACGCAGAAGTGCCGCAACACGACGTGGCATGGACTCGACTAATGTCTGAAGTGGTGCTGTCAGTCAATCCGTAATAGTACGAGAGGGTAGAGATTTCTGAACAGCACTGTGCAAGACATCCCAGATATGGTGAATAATATTCATGTCTGGGGAGTTTAGTGGCCAGCGGAAGTGTTTAAACTCAGAAGAGTGTTCCTGGAGCCTCTCTGTAGCAGTTCTGGACGTGTTGGGTGTGGCATTCTCCTGCTGGAATTGCCCACGTCCGTCGGAATTCACAATGGACGCGAATGGATGCAGGTGATCAGACAGGATGCTTACGTACGTGTCACCTGTCAGAGTCGTATCCAGACATTTCAGAGGTCCCTTATCAGTCCCACTGCACACTCCCTACACCAGACCTTCCACCAGCTTGAACAGTCCTCTCCTGACAAGGGGAGGCCGCCAATTGTGAAATTCAGATTCGATTCATACTGCGCATAATAAAAGCTCATGGCCAGAGATGTAATGTGGCAAAGCACCAAGATGCACTTCTCAGCCGTTGTCGAGAAAATCGACAGTTAAAAGAAACCGTTGCGGTGAAATATTCTCCATGATTAATAATTTCCTACAGCGTTGTGGCGCAGAGGTAAGCGCTTGGGTTCGTAATCCAAACGTCGCCGGATCGAATCCCGCATCATGCAACTTATTTTCGTTATTAGTTTTTTGGAATTCAAATATATATATATATATATATATATATATATATATATATATATACTATTGATGAATTGCTTATACATGTTGGAGAAGGCGGATCGCTCTCCAATTGTACCGCCTCCATTTTTCCGTTTGTTTAACAGGGTGTACCAAAACTCTCACGTCCGCACTGATTTTCAACGATGTTATACGTTGCGCTAGGGACCGCATCTACCTTCTTTCGAAGTTAGCATGCAACTACGCTGTTATGCGGCGGCTCGTTTCGGCCCATTCAACATCTGTCCATCAAGTGTAACGAGCGAGTAACGGAGTTTTTATTTCAACCTGCCACAGCAAATTTGTGTTCGTGGGGTCTCTATTCTAATTCGAACGTTTTACTTACGCTATACGTATTCGTTTCGGAATATCGTTTCTACGTCTTCCGTTAACTATACGTGGTAAACATTATGAAGACAATTAATAACATTTGTGAAATACACCTTTATTTGCGGAAAACATAATGATGTTCGAAGTCGCCAGTTTTTCCACGACAAACGACTTTCAACAACTTATTATATGCATAATTGTTGCAACTGATTACCGGGAATTATATATATATATATATATATATATATATATATATATATATATATATATATATATTTGAATTACAAAAAACAAATACTAAAAAAAAAAGGTTCCATGGCGCGAGATTCGATCCGGCGACCTTCGGATTACAAAACCTAGCGCTTACCGCTGCGCCACGACGCTGTAGAAAACCATTAATCGTAGAGAATATTTCACCGCAACGGTTTCTTTTAACTCGGTTTTCTCGACAACGGCTGAGAAGTGCATCTTGGTGCTTTGCCACATTACACCTCTGGCCATGAGCTTTTATTATGCGCAGTATGAATCGAATCTGAATTTCACAATTGGCGGCCTCCCCTTGTGAGATGCAAGATCCATGGATTCATGAGTTTTATCCATACCTGTACACGTCCATCCGCTCGGTATAATTTGAAACGAGACTCGTCCGACCAGACAACATGATTATAGTCATCAAAAGTCCAATGACGTTGTTGACTGGCCCAGACGAGGCGTAAAGCTTTGTATCGTGCAGTCATCAAAGGAACACGAGTAGGCCTTCGGCTCTGAAAGACCATATCGATGAAGTTTCGTTGAATGGTTCGCACGCTCAAACTTGTTGATGGCCCAGCATTTAAATCTGCAGCAATTTGTAGAGGGACTGCATTTCTGTCACGTTGAACGATTCTCTTCAGTCGTCGTTGGTCCCGTCGTTGAAGGATCTTTCTCCGGCCGCAGCGGTGTAGGAGATTTGATGTTTTACCGCATTCCTGATATTCACGGTACATTCGTGAAATGGTCATACGGGAAAATCCCTACTTCATCGCTACCTCGGAGATGCTGTGCCCATTGCTCGTGCATCGACTATAGCACTACGTTCAGACTCAGTTAAATCTTGATAACCTGTCATTGTAGCAGCAGTTGCCTATCCATCAACTGCGTCAGACACTTCTTGTCTTATACAGGCGTTGTCGATCGCATCGCCGTATTCTGCCTGTTTACATATCTCCTCATTTGAATAGATATGCCCATACCAATTTTTTTGGCGCTTCTGCGTGCATGCTTTCTTTAAGGGTGGCTACCTAGCTGAACGTCCAGCACAGTTGTAACTCCTAAAGAGTTTGCATCGATCTTGATTGTGCGAACCTTTTTGATCGCCGTGTGGAGCCGTTGTTCATTCGGTGTTCATGGTGCAGGTTAACGGTCTGTTTCGAAGATTTCTGAAATGTCGACGGTGTCCATTTTTTGAAGTGCACATAGATCCATAGAAGGCTGATCTGTACAGTTCCCGGACACTTAATTTCTGCCGTCCTCCTGATGCATATGATGAGTCATTAGCAACTAATTTATTTCATGTCATAATAGTAAACACAACACTTTCAAATGGCGCCCGGGTTCCCGGGTTCGATTCCCGGCGGGGTCAGGGATTTTCTCTGCCTCGTGCTGACTGGGTGTTGTGTGCTGTCCTTAGGTTAGTTAGGTTTAAGTAGTTCTAAGTTCTAGGGGACTGATGACCATAGCTGTTAAGTCCCATAGTGCTCAGAGCCATTTGAACCATTTTTTAAACTTTCAAATGAACCTTGCTAAAGATTGAATTAGCGACCTCGCATTCAAGATGTTCCTCGTAAGTGTCAGCAGAAAACTGATTTTGTAAGTTGTAATAAAGTGCTGTTTGTGCGGCCTTTTGTACTGATGATCAGTGTTGTATTTAATTTGATTACACGCACTAGTGTAAGATTATTCCTGGCCCCTCTATAGCACAGGTCCGATTTCAAATTTAGATGTGATGCACCACAATCCCTTAGGCAAGGATATCTATGGAAACCTAAGGGCTGTTATGCTGGCTTTCGTTAAAATAAATCTGTCTTGAAGCGCACTAAGTTTTCTAAATTGCGCGGCACAAGAAATGGTCTCTTGACTCTTGCGCGCGCAGGAAACGTAGTATCTTACAACTAAGATCGTGAATAGGGCACTAGTAGTGGTATATTACGTGTGTTGTGTCCGGTGGTGCTTGGGAAACAGTGTTCATTAGTTGTTCTATGTGTTAAACAGTCACATGACTCATCAAAGTTCAGTGTGTTCTATCACATAATTAATATTCAATCTTTCGTGTAATGATAACCTTTCGAGTCAGTTTATAAATTCATTTTGTAAAGAAGAGAATCTGTGGGTTTTGGGGAGTCCTCTAAATTTATTTGTTCAAGGCGGTACAGTTTATTAATACTGCTTGCTTAATGTTTCATATATTTTTAAATGAGAATCTGTGGATTTTGGAAGATATTATGAATGACATTGCATTAATGAAACTTTAAAGGCAATATCACATCAGAATGTTTCTGATTTAAAATTGTCCTATAATTTCCTATTCATCTCACACATGGCACTGCTTACACTATGTTTTGGTTGGGCTGTGGTTCTTACAATAATTTCAGTTACAGGTCTGTGGGTTTTACTGGGGGACCAGTGGTTCCAGACCGTTTTCCAAGCTGGTGGTCCAAAGGCACGGCGGAGTCTCCCGCAGATTTATTGATCCTGTCTCAAATAAATATTTCAATAAATGATATTCAGCTCAACGTTGTCATTTAATAGAAGGCCAATCCGCTAGTCCCAACTGCTACAACTTCGGTTCACATTTACATTCGACTTCAGACTTGTTATTGGTTTCATCCTGTCTCAAAGTAGTGCATTAAAGCTCTTTTTTTAGGCGCCATATTCTCACTTACGTGGTTTCAAGAAACAACCAAGTTCAAATCAGAGATTAAAATTATCACATCATTGGTATTCCCTACAATTTACACAGTCAGTATTCTTTCCATTTGTAATTTTTCACATGCAATACTAACAAATATTTAATTAGCTGAGTCATGTTATAAGTTGGCTTAATGGTGAAAAGACAATTAGGAATGTAAGAAAGATAATCGAGTTTATTTTCAATTGTTGTAATTCTAATTGCTGACTTTTTTTGTTTCTTACTAATAACAAAGATTAGATGGGTAGATCAAGTAACTAATGAGGAGGTATTGAATAGAATAGGGGAGAAGAGGAGTTTGTGGCACAACTTGACAAGAAGAAAGGACCGGTTGATAGGGCATGTTCTGAGGCATAAAGGGATCACAAATTTAGCATTGGAGGGCAGCGTGGAGGGTAAAAACCGTAGAGGGAGACCAAGAGATGAATACACTAAGCAGATTCAGAAGGATGTAGGTTGCAGTAAGTACTGGGAGATGAAGAAGCTTGCACAGGATAGAGAAGCATGGAGAGCTGCATCAAACCAGTCTCAGGACCAAAGACCACAACAACAACAACAACAACAACAACAACAACTAATAACACAACTATGTCAAGACTAGTTAAAAACAATATCCATTTTGAATAACTGCCTGATGCAATATTCATGTCGAGAGGAGGTGACTTACATGAATGGACCTGAACGTTAGTTCGAACAAAATAAATCTTACCACTTCCTGTGTTCCTGCTAGCCATTAGTTGCTCTATCGAAACTAATTAAAGATTCAGATTAGTAGATTAATTAAAATTTTCTCTCGTAATTAACTAGAAAAATGTTGTGGACTCAATCTCAATGTTTATACGTGCAATGAAGATGGACAAGAGCTACTAGATCTTCTAAGTTTATTTTCATTGTCTTAGATGCTTTTTTACCGAATTAGGCTAGCAGTTACTTACCAGTTTTGTGAGGGGTTCAGTGATACATGATATTTATTGTAATGATTTTTGTTACAACAGATAATGAGAAGATCTTTTGGTTTACATTCATTGTTAAAGCGATTGTTATGAGTCAATGCTTAGCACCGCAACGGTCACCCTCAGTCAACTGATAAATAGTGTGGCGAGAGGAAGCTTATATTTCCGCGGTACATTAGTAGAACGTATAAGAATAAGAAACTGACAGATGACAACATACAGTCCAAGCAGTGTAACTGAAAATGTGGCCATGGAACTTCAATATGAAGAAGTTCCCGACAGCTGCGAGTTGGATGCAAATGAAAAGGGTGAATGTTGATATTTATTACTGTTAGCAGATGCTATTGAGTACATTAGGATATCTCACTCGATGGATGAGTGGTTATTTCTGTTTACATATTTTTACAGATATTCAAGCATCAAAGAGGCAGTCCATGTCAGAGGCACAAATTTATCACATTGACAGAGAAATGGTGACCTTGTCATGTATAATATGGCAGATGGAGCGTTGCGTGAATTAGAGGTGGAGGTCTGTTGCTAACATAATGAGAGCTTCAAAAGTTACTAAGCCCAGGATAAAACCTGATAAATCAGGTAAAGCTTTTCTCAAGTACTTTGATGATAACATTTTGCATAATATTGTGCTGTATACCAACCAAAAGCTGTGTATTCTTTGAGAATGCTCTGGCGATATGTTCGTAAACATTTCAAAAGTTTTGAAAGGGTAGAAATCGTGTCAGCAATTGGAATTCTTTGGGTCTAGTGGAGCAGGGGACACATTCCGTCAGCTTTGACCAATGACGTCATACATTACTAACAGATAGTAATTTCTTCACTTCGAGCCATAGATAATAAAACAGTTCTGTGTTCCGGATAAGCAATATCATTGTAAATTAAAATAATTGAATGTGATTTTAAAAGAGACCGCTACATATTGCTGGAAATATTCTTCGTGTGCGTTTATTAAATAAATTGGTTGTTTCTAATTCATTCGATACTTAACTTCATTCTCAGTGATATAGAGGTAATTTGGACTATTAGTTTCTAATTTTAGAACAATTTTTAGTATCTCATTTTCGTTTGTAGGTATGGATTTATCTGTTCTGATGAACTTTGATGATTTACGAGAGGCTATGGACGAAGACTTGTTGGCCACAATTTTTTTCTTTTTCTTTTTTTTTTTCTTTTTTTTTTTTTGCAAATGTGTGGCCTCATTTCTGAGTATGTTCGATGTCGTGAGTGCGGCGAACATATGCACCTCACAAGTGTATCTCGTCGCCGTACTCACGACTTACTCGTATGGCGCTGCAGAAGAGATAGGTTGTGGCGATCCATTAGAAGTGGGACGGGGTTCGAAAAATCTAAGCACTCCTTGAGAGACATTATGAAAATATCTTATTGTTGCTGTTTGAGATGTTCTGTGTGGCTGTGTGTGCATGAATGTCGTGTAAGCGTACAGTTGTGGATTGGTACTCTTTTTGTAGGGAAGTGTGTGGGCAGTACATGAAATATAGGGGGCAGTTGGGGGGGGGGGGGGGTTGTTATGGTCGAAACTGACGAATCACATTTTGGCAAAAGGAAGTACAAAAGGGGGGGATCCTCCGGTGGGATTATGGGTTTGGGGGGCAGTAGTTTCAGATCAGGAGTGTGACGATTTAGTGTTCAAAGTAGTACCCAATCGAAGGAAGGAAGTTCTGGTCAGCTTAATTGAAGATCCTGTTGCAGAGGGTTCCATCGTAATTTCAGACGGGTTTTCTTCATGTAGGGATTTAGGGGAAAGGGGTTACCAGCTTTTTGTAGTAAATCACAATATTGAGTTCAGATCATTATCCACAGGGGCTTGCAAAAAATAGAAAAGAGGGTTATTGATCAACTGTGAAATTACTTGTAGGGAAGGGGAAACGCCAGATTTCCACACTTCAAAGTCACCTAGACGAATATTCATGGAGACATAGTATTCCCCAAAAATATTGGCCGTTTAAATGTTTTATTAAACATGTTGGGCAAATGTACCGTTCGAAGTATGTTAGCTAATTTCACATTAGGATGGGGGGTGGGATGAATGTGAGTGTCTGTGCTTGTATGTGTGTATGTCTCTCTCTCTCTCTCTCTCTCTCTCTGTGTGTGTGTGTGTGTGTGTGTGTGTGTGTGTGTGTGTGTGTGTGTTTGCGTAATGTTTTGTTTGTTGTGTATGTGGGTATGTGATTTTTGATGATGTCTTTCTAGGCGCGCTTCTGTTTTAAAAAGTTCCCATATGCTAAGTTCAGTTTTCCATTTTTTTCTTTTACTGTAATTGAGTATTTTGACGTATTTCCTAGTCGTACTATACCAATACGTATGTTTTCGTGTAGTCCAGTACGTAATAAAGATTTCGCAGCTGTCGTTCTTCTTTCGTTTCCCAGCACTAGTATCACAACGATTTTTTCGAATCTGTACTAGCAATATTGAAGGTGAAACGGCTGACAACTGAAATTTGTATCCCGTCCTTCAGTTGACCTTTAAACTAACACTACGTATTCGAAAAGAACGACATATGTAACATTGATAAGATTTACCAGTATATGTCGACTGGAGAGCAGGATACAAATGTTGCGTATAGCTGTGTGGCTGGGATACTATTAGGATCGAAGGCGAAAAAAAAAAAAAACTGTACCCCATAGTGAAGTATAGGATACAAATTGTATGTGTCGTCCTATTGCCTCTTCGCGTAGTTCAACTAAGGTACAGGTTGAAAATGTAACGTACGTCCATTTCCACGTTTTCGTTAGCAGTGTACATATATAGAGGTCAACGGAAGTACGGAATACAAATATTATGTACGTAGCTCGTTCTGCCATCGGTAGTACTAATATTTACGTAAGAGTAGCGGAGGCGAAATAAACAATACGCTTCATTTAGGGTTTAGTGAAGCCGGGGATACATAGTTGAACTGAACAACAGGACACTAATGCTAGTGAAAACGAGGAAATCGACGTACATCAGACTTGTATCCCATACTGCACTTAAGCAATACAATTCGAATGAGGTTCGAGATACAACTCATATATATGTGACGTAATTTATTCTGTGCTACCAATATTTTCCATCCATTTTTCCCTTTCATTTTCGCGAGAAATAATAAGATACAAATACGCGATATACATAACGTGATAATACTACTGCCCTTTATAGGTGTCAACTATGTTTTTCGTCCCTCGTATTCCTCTGTTTCTGAACATTCTTGTCAGCTCTTTCATCTGTGTAGTAAATACTCTCTGGCCAATTCTGACGTCACTGGTCAAATACGACGGGTTGTATCCCCTGCTTCACTAGACCAAATTCATTTGAGCTATGGAGTCCATAGACGGAACAAGGACAGCTTACGTGAAATATTTGGCAAAAATAATTTTACGATTGACGAGCTTAATTTTCAGAGTACAGACTGAGGCTCGTACTAGAGTCCTTGGGTTTTTATGATGCTCTTACTCGAGCAGCTCGAAGACTGACCGACAAATTTGCTCCTGTCTGCATATAAGGAACGTGATGGTTACTAAGTTTCTTGAGTTTTGTCAGCCTAATGAGACAATTACAATGGATGGAGAACTTCTGACCTCCCACAGCAATGTCCATTCAGGCTATATATTCCAACAAAAAGTAACACGTACAACTCTGCAAAATTTGATGAAGACAGGACGCTGTTACTTATATGTCAGGAGCAAAGATCGTAAGTACATGAATGCTTGTATTTGTTGCAAGAAGTATATCTGTCCTGCACAGACAAAGACTCTTGCATTTGTGAAATTAATGTAAAAATGTGAAATCATTATTTATAACATATTTAAACTACATTCGAAAGATATTTTTTATAGAAAAATACCCAGAAAACCTTGCACAGGATTAATTCTCAAGATTTTAAACTTCTAGTCTACCAAAATTATGGAAATATGTAAGTCATACCGTCTATCCTAAAGAGAGAGAGAGAAATGGTCGCGGGTTCAGTCGCTGACCCTACCCCCAAATTAATGTTGGCCATCGACGAAAAGCACTATTATGCAACTGTTAAGAATGAAAGTAATTTATTTCATAGCAATGTTAGGAACTTATAATTTTTAAAAAGTTATTTGCATTTTGTTGAAAAAGGTAAGCAGACAAGTATTGGGTATTTTGATAACACTGTCGTTGAATAAAGCCCCAAAGTAAGTCAAATAGCCACTCAGGCTAGTCGAATAACAGACTGTTTAGCAGAATCAAGCCAAAAATGAATGAGCTAGTATAGCTGACGAGTAGACGAAATTTCTCCTACGCAAACTGCCATGACGAAAGAAATTACAGAAGAATAGGACCTAACGGTCAAGGAAATTTTCAAAGGACGAGAAGTAATGGCGTGTGTCCAAACAGTCATGTTGGTTGAAATTAGTAACAACAAATTTTCTATTACCGTTTTGCCTGATTCTGTACAGAAACTATCAACCGAAGCATTAGTGATCATTAGTGATAAAAATAGCACAAGCTGCATTGTTAGGAAGAGTACAATAATACGGCTGCAAAATACGGGAAAACCCTACACAAACAGTTTGAAATTCAGAGCAAGAGGATCATAGATGAAATTGCTGCAGGGATTTGTAAAAAGAAAAAGCATATAACACAGACAATCGATAACGTGCTCCAAGCAGCAGTTTTCTCTTGAACACGGGAGCTTCTTAATCCATGTTGCGATAGAATTTCAGTACTTTAAAAATTTAGCTGACAATGAATTTTCGCACTACTGAAATAACATTACTGAGGAAATTCTGCAAATCGCAAGTGAGACTGCCAAACCCAAACATCCAGATGTGTATCTGACAGCAACATGTAGTTAGAAGTCTATAAAGAATTCTGAGCCATCGTTGAAAGGACAGAATTCTACTCACTTTGACATACAGCGAATGTATCGCTGAATAACAAGGGACCTGCACCAGATTTTGACTTCGCACTCCTGCAAGGAAATTTGTTAAAACAGAGATAGTTTCAGATATTTATAGTCGTAGTATTCATTCTTTCGCCAGTGTTCAGCCATATTCTTGATCAATGCGCAAAACATTAATTTGAGAGTGGAGACATCAAAGGTGTATATCTCATTGGGCAACTGAAGCAGGCGAGATATGTCATTTGTATGACGATTTCAAAAGAACCTTTTTATCTGCTGGTCCACAGATAATCAGATGTGTCTGTGGATGGAGGTTTTCAACCCCAGCTATTCGATATCAGGAAACAAAGTGAGTTGGAGTATTTTGTGAAGACAAAATAAGCCAAAAGTAACTGAAATATCACGAATATCTTACATATTTTTCTCAATTTCACTGTGCTATCATTCCTCTAAACGTAGATGTAGATATAGATAAAGTTGTTACATAGCATAAGAAATGCATTCCTGAGATTGATCTTCTGTACTTCTTGTAGGTAGTTTTCTATATGACGTGAATTTCTCTTTACCCTATTCTTATGCCAACTTATTATATCACAACAAAACAATTTTATATTCATAGAACATGTCTTCTCACTCTAGAATAGAAAATTAACAAGACTTTACCGTCTTCACTAAACATGTGGTATACAAATCTGTTTTTGTTACAGAGCTGGGGGTGTTCTGATCTTATATGTTCACTCGAGTAGTTTAATCAGTTGTAGGAGAAAATGGGATAGAAATCTCATGTTTCTCCTCTGATTTTAGCTGAACTGCGTTATTTCAGTTTGTACAACAGAATTTCTTTGTTAAGCATTCAGTTCAGTCGATAGTTAAGAGCAACAATCCTGACATGGACAATGACAAGTTCATTTAATTATTAAAACTACTATCTACAGAAGAAACGGCTATCTCAGTTACGTAGCATAACATATTTTAATAATCAACTTTTCTTTGTTTTAAATGTTACAAGCACGGTGAAACATACATAAAATTTATTTTCACACTGAATCACGAAATTCCAATATTGAGAATCACTGAACGCTTTTATTGAAAATGGAGGCTCCAATAAACACAGGAAAAATGTTGGATTAAAAAAAAATAGGAGCAAATAACTTAGTTTAACCTAGGACGAGGGTTAATATAATTGTTTGGTACTGACAGCACATGTAGATAGTTGGACAAAGCGCATTGCCAAATATTAGTCAGCTATTCGTCTGATCGTAACGAAGTCCAAACGGGAAAGAATACTAACAACTTAATGTTACAACTGCTGTATTTTAATCCGAAGCAATACTTTGCAAAAGAAGAGTGAAATCTGCTCCGAAAACAAACGCTGTTAGTGAAAGAAGGGCAATTAGAACACTCTGACGTTGAAATCATTACAGACATAGACTAGCCAGGAATTGACAGTGATAGAAGACGGAATAGCCCTTGTTATTGTTTGAAGGGCATGTGGATTCGCAATGTGCGAAAGACACTACGAAAATGTGGATGAAGAAGTGTGGATATGTGAACCTTGACTCCTCAGTAAGTATTCGCAGCACACAAAACGTAATGGATGACCAAAGGCGAGGAACTGCAGAGTGCACACTGCCTTTGCAACAGCCTTGGAACCTGCTTGGAGCCGCAGGCGAGGAATAATTGCTTCTGCAGCGAACGCTTGCGCTTCCCGGTAACGGCAACATATGCTTGCGGCTACAGCGTACGGTATCAGCATTGAGGACTTCGTAAACAAGCACCGTGAGTGCACCGATTAACTCAACGCACAAAACAATGACGCCATAGCCCATTACGCTTATTCAGTACAGACGGCGTTCCAAATATGGCTAACAGTGATCTACCACTATTACTGTTTACACTACTGTTAAGTGCCAGTGTCTTGTCGTCATTGTTTATTATAGAATAATGACGTATGTTTCAAATAGTTTTGTGTACTTGACTGCCATAATAGTTTTCTGACAGCAATATCGTCTGTACAGCATGGAAGCTCGTTAGTACGACAGATTCGTACAGATGTACGTAATTTTGCTAAATAATCACATAGCGTGTACAAGAAACTGATTACAGGAGGCAGTACTCGCATATATCTACGTCGCTGAGGTGCATCGTCATCTGCATCTGTACTCTGCAAACACTTTGAAATGAGCGCCATAGGCTGCTTACCATCGGCCGACATGTTAGGGTTTGTTCCCGTTCCATTCACGTGTAGTCTATGGAGAGTGTTCAGATGAAGAAACGGTACGGATTTTAATAAAAATAAATCACAGGCATGGATGCCAGATGTAAGAGGGTGTTTAACAATTTAAGTCTAAATATATCTACCATTAATCTTAAATGTTCTTTACTTATTATTACAAATAACCTATTTTATTGGTATTAAATATTCACAATAATTTTTCTGGTGAGTATGAACAGCTTTTTCATGATACATTCAATTCCCAGAAATCCTTCCTACATTAAACAGTATAAAAGCAATAGGGGATTTAGGCTGAGTGACAGAAGTCGTGTCGGGCCTCTTTTTTTCCCAGTGTAGCGCAGCAACCCGACGTGGTATGTGCTCAAAAAGTCTTTGAAACACCGCTGCCGAAATATTGCGTCATGCTGCCTCTATAGCCGTCCACAGTTCGTAAAGTGTTCCTAGGGCAAGATTTTGTGCACGAATCGACCTCTCCATTATGTCCCATAACTATTCGATGGGGATCATGTCGAGAGATCTGGGTGGTCAGATCATTCGCTCGAATTGTCCAGAAAGTTCTTCAAACGAATCGTGAACTAATGTGGCGTGGTGTCATGGTGCATTGTCACCCAAAAAATTCGTTGCTGTTAGGCAACAAAGTCCATTAGCGGCTATAAATGGCCTCCTTAGTAGGCGTACATAACCATTTCCAGTCAATGATCCATGTAGACACAGCCCATCCTCTTATGGAACAACCACCAGTTTGCACAGTGCCTTGTTGACAACTTGGGTCCATGACTTCGTTTGGTCTGCACCACACTCGAAACCTACCATAACTCTTACGATATGAGGTAGGGCCCATCTGACCAAGCTACTGCTGTCTAGTCGTCTAGGATTCAACCGATATGGTAACGAAACTAGGAAACGCGATGCAGGCGATGTAGTGCTGTTAGCAAAGACACTCGCATCGGTCGTCTAACGCCACATTTCGTCTTACTGTGCTAACTGATAAGTTCATCGTACGTCCC
Organism: Schistocerca americana; assembly: GCF_021461395.2. NCBI lineage: Eukaryota > Metazoa > Arthropoda > Insecta > Orthoptera > Acrididae > Schistocerca > Schistocerca americana. The sequence continues at coordinate 41,212,106 of NC_060120.1, forward strand.
ACATTGCTGTTATTTCACGTGCTGTTGCGTGTCTATTAGCACTGGCAAATCTACGCAAACACCACTGCTGTCGGTCGTTAAGTGAAGGGCGTCGGCCACTTAATTGTAAGTGGTGAGAGGTAATGCAGGATATCTGTTATTCTCGGCACAATGTGGATTTCAGGAAGTGAATTCCCTAACGATACGGTAGCTCTGAGAGATGAAATAGTGAAGGCAGCAGAGGATGAACCAGGTATAAAGACGGGGGTTAGTACAAATCCGGCCAACGGCCTTGCCGCAATAAACACATCTAATACACAGGCACCTCAAAATGTTCCACATAACAACAACACAAGCGCCAGCCCACCCATAACGTCAACACCCGCACCAGCGGCCGCTAACACCACAACTGAGCCACAGGCCGACACACACAACGCCAACACAACATCTGGGGGTTTATTGGAAACACTATTCCCCCGTCACACGACCACCCAGATCCTTCACAAGATCTGGGCGGCCGTCGCCACACTCCTCACACAGCTCACGACTGCCCAACCCGGGCAGTACTGGGCTGCCATACAAACAGCGTTCACCACACTGTTTACACACATACATGGATAACACACCACACCCCGCCCCCATCGCAAACAACCAGACACTGTCACAGATCCTGTTCTGGAATGCAGACGGGATCAATAACAAAAGGGCGGAATTCGCCGCGTTCATGGAGCGTAAGGGTATCCTTATCGCACTGCTGAGCGAAACTAAGCTCAAACCACGCAACCAACTTAACTTCACCGGCTACTGCGTCTATCGTACCGACCGACCGGACGGCTCCGGTCACGGCGGAACAGCCATCATCATACACAAAGACATAGAACACACAAACATAGTGCTCCCTGAACTCGAAAAACTAGAGGCAACCGCCGTCAGGGTCGTGTTCAACGGAGCCTACACTACACTGGTGTCAGTATACAACAGCCCTAAAAACATCAAAACACGCGACATCAGCACAATACTCAACATATCACCGCGCGTAATAGCCGCTGGAGATCTTAACGCAAAACACCCGGACTGGAACTCACGAATACGGAACTCCAACGGCAAGAAACTATACGAACATGCACTAGGACGAAACTACATCACACTAGCGCCGACCGAACCGACGCACATTCCCTACCGGAGGGGACACAGGCCAGACGTGTTACACATGGCCCTCATCAAGGGCATAACAACGAAACTCAACGTTGCCGTTGAAAACGATCTGCCCACAAATCACCAACCCATTATATTGTACATTGAAGAAACACTGCAGAACATGGAACAACGCAGGATGTTAGACTACAGGCGCGCGAATTGGACCCAGTTCAAGGAAACGCTTGACAGTCGCATCCCACCAACCCACGCGATTAACGAGACAGCCCAAATTGACGAGGCAGTCGAAACCCTCACCGGCGCCGTCCAGGACGCAATAGCCAACACCATACCAATCCGCACGCCACAACAACACAGTGCTGCCCTGCCCCAGGAAATCCTGGGCCTAATCTCAATGAGGAACCGCCTCAGGAGACACTGGCAGCGTACCAGGCGCCAGCACTTCAAACGGCACATTAACAGGCTCCAGGGTATAATCCGGGAAAAAATACAAACATTCAAGACACAACAGTGGGACCAGAAACTCGAAGGGCTAGACACCACGCGGCCTGGCGTGTGGCAGCTAGCCCGACACTTCACCAGGGAGAAACTGTACACCCCCACGTTACAAGGGCCAGACGGACCAGCATATTCTGCGGAAGAAAAAGCGGAACTGATGGCCCTCACACTCGCAGCGTCATTCACACCGAACCTGGATCCCTCAGACCCAGCATTCACACTTGATACGGACCAGGAGGTCACACGCATCTTGGCCCAACCAGCGCGCGACAACATCCGACAAGCTAGTACAGCAGAAATCAAATGGGCCATCATGCATACCACCGCTAGGAAGGCCCCTGGTCACGATGGCATTCAAAACCGTGTCCTCCAGGAGTTCACGGACAAAGCTGTAGACTACCTAGCACACATTACGAATGCCATACTCAAACACCAACACTTCCCCGCCTTTTGGAAGACGGCCAAGGTCCTGATGTTCAGGAAGCCGGGGAAAGACCACTCCCCCCCACAAAATTACCGACCCATCAGTCTGCTGAGCGCGCTCAGCAAGATCGTTGAGAAGGTAATATTAAAACGACTCACCAGGCACTGCATCACAAACGACACCCTGAGACCGGAGCAATTCGGTTTCAGGAATCACCACTCAACAACACAACAACTCCTCCGCGTCGTTGAATACATAACACACGGATACAACACAAGCAAGGCAACTGGGGCGGTGTTCCTGGACATCGAAAAGGCTTTCGATCGTCTATGGCACAACGGCCTAATACGCAAACTCAGTGACGCAGGGTTCCCCGACGGGCTCGTACGTCTCATACACTCATATCTCACGGACAGGAGTTTCAACACCGACGTGCAGGGCAAACAATCGACACGACATGGTATACAGGCAGGAGTACCCCAAGGAAGTATCCTAGGGACCTTACTGTTTAACCTCTACATCAACGACCTCCCAGCTACACATAACACGACGGTAGCAATCTACGCGGATGACACTGCCATGCTTGCGCAAGATTGGAAGCCGTCTAACATTAACTCACGACTACAGACCGCACTCAGAACGGCGGAGCCTTGGCTGGTGAAATGGCGTGTTAGAGTAAACGTCGACAAGTGCGAGGCCGTTCTGTTCACTAGAAGACCGAAGCAACTGCGCAAACATCAGCACTGCAACCCAATAACACTACATGCACGCCCAATACGTTTCCGCGAGAAGGTCAAATACCTCGGTGTCTGGCTGGACAGGAAACTACTCTGGGGGGACCACATTCAACACGTGACCAACAAAGCTAACGCGAGGCTCAAACAACTCTACCCTATGCTTAACAGGCGTAGCACACTAAACAGGAGGGTGTCTAGGTCAATGTACATGACACTTATTAGACCCCTGATGACGTACGCAGCCCCTGTCTGGGGATACGCTGCGCCAACTCGCCATCGCCGTCTGCAGCTCATACAGAACAAAGTACTCAAAATCATAAGCAACGCTCCGCGCTACACACGCATCGCGGACCTTCACTGGGAATACCGGCTAGATACTATCTTGCAGGTATTCCAAAAACTCTCCACACGACTGTACAATAACACGAGACACTCGCGCAACCCGTTTATCCTTTCTCTGGGTAACTACGACCACAACCATAGATGGAAGCATAACAGACCAAAGACATCACTGGCTAGGAACTGAACATCTATGGTCTATAGAACGCTAACACGACAGTACTGGCGAGCCCCTGCAACACAGTTATTACTGGAAACCCAGATGTGCGACTAGCCGAAAAACAGGCAACTGCAGGGAAACCGTACTGTACACACCACGCAAACCAGCCACACACACCCCCCTACACAGTCCGTGAGCCGATCTATGACCGATCGCGCACTAATCCACAACGACCTTGAACTATTGCAGGGACGCAGCTACTGCAGCAAGCGCCGCAACAAGCTCCAACAACGACAAAGGTAACGATGCACGATACCTCGAACTAACACAACCACACCTTGCATGCACTGTCGTAGATAGCAAGCCGCTACTGCCCTTACTACCCGTCCTACTGTCGCAGAGGTTTTTTTCCCTTGGCTCTTGCCTTGGCACTTTTTTTCCTCTGCCCTTACAACCGCTACCCTTCAATCGGTTTCGACCACTTCTATCTCCTGATGGACCATGTTAATGAGTAGTCTTACCCAGACGCATGGACAACATCACAGCCCGCATTCTGTGACGCCTGATTCAAAAACTAACATGTTTACGGAGGTGACAGTAGAACTTTTGGTTTGGTCATCACGTTGGTGTGGGCGTGGAGGGGCCCCATCCTTTGCCGCAATGGTAACACGGTTCCTGTCAGATCACCGAAGTTAAGCGCTGTCGGGCGAGGTTAGCACTTGGATGGGTGACCATCCGGTCTGCCGAGCGTTGATGGCAAGCGGGGTGCACTCAGCCCTTGGGAGGAAAACTGAGAAGCTACTTGATTGAGAAGTAGCGGCTCCGATCTAGGAAACTGACACACGGTCGGGAGAGCGGTGTGCTGACCACATACCCCTCCAACTCTGCATCCAGTGACGTATGTGGGATGAGGATGACACGGCGGCCGACCGGTACCGTTGGGCCTTCCAAGGCCTGTTGGGACGGATTTTTGTTTAGTTTTAGTACAAATCCACAACATATTTGAGTTTAATTGATAAAAGAAGAAAATAGAAATATGCAGTAAATAAAGTAGGCGAAAAGCAATACAAACGTCTCAAAAATGAGATCGACAAAAATGGCTAAGCAGGGATTTCTAGAGGACAAGAGATGCGTATATCAGAAGGAGTAAGATAGATGCCGGCTATAGGAAAATTAAAGAGACTTTTGGAGAAAAGAGAACCACCTGTATAAACAAGAACTCAGGTTAAAAAACTCTCCAAAGCAATGAACAGTAAGCAGAAACCTGGAAGAAGTATATGAGAGTCTACAGAAGGGCGATGAGCTTGAGGCCAGTATTATGCAAATGGAAGAGAACGTGGACGAATATGGAATGGGAGAAACAATACTGCGTGAAGAATTCGACAAAGCACTGAAAGACCTAAGTAGAAGAAAATGGTTCAAATGGCTCTGAGCACTATGGGACTCAACTTCTGAGGTCATTAGTCCCCTAGAACTTAGAACTAGTTAAACCTAACTAACCTAAGAACATCACACACATCCATGCCCGAGGCAGGGTTCGAATCTGCGACCGCAGCGGTCTCACCTAAGTACAATCAAGGCCCCGGGAGTAGACAACATTCCGTTAGAACTACTTGAGATAGCCTTGGGAGAGCCAGCAATGACAAAACTCTTCAGCCGCCGCTGTGGTCGAGCGGTTCTAGGCGCTTCAGGCTGGAACCGCGCGACCGCGACGGTCGCAGGTTCGAATCCTGCCTCGGGCATGGATGTGTGTGATGTACTTAGGTTGGTTAGGCTTAAGTAGTATTAGACTAATGATTTTTGTTACAACATGATGATGAGGTCACATACTCCTTGACAGAGCGTAGGCGTAGGGGACGATGATGGAGACCCGCACCACCGTACTAGGCATGGTCCTAGCGGAGGTGGTTTGCCATTGCCTTCCTCCGACCGTAATGGGGATGAATGGTGATGATGAGGACGACACAACAACAACCAGTCATCTGGAGATTAGCCCAGCCGCGAATCGAACCCGGGACCCCGTGCTCGGGAAGCGAGAACGCTACCGCGAGACCACGAGCTGTGCACTTACTACAGCAAGACAAATACAAATACCTAACTTTGATCTGAGAATTCTTGTACTCCTTTATACATGATCATTCTCAAGTGTCATTACGCAGATGTGTCTCAAGCGAAGGGCAACGCATAATATAATGTTTTTTTTCAGAATAGACAATCATAAGTATCACTTCTGCTCCTACTGACCTTTTCTCGCGCTATTCGTCCACGAGACTCAGAGTGCCATAGACACGGGTTACCAGGTAGATGCCGTGTTTCTTGACTTCCGCAAGGCGTTCGATACAGTTCCCCACAGTCGTTTAATGAACAAAGTAAGAGTATATGGGCTATCAGACCAATTGTATGATTGGATTGAAGAGTTCCTAGATAACAGAACGCTGCATGTCATTCTCAACGGAGAGAAGTCTTCCGAAGTCAGAGTGATTTCAGGTGTGCCGCAGGGGAGTGTCGTAGGACCGTTGCAATTGACAATACACATAAATGACCTCGTGGATAACATCGGAAGTTCACTGAGGCTTTTTGTGGATGATGCTGTAGTATATTGAGATGTTGTAACAATGGAAAATTGTACTGAAATGCAGGAGCATCTGCAACGAATTGTCCCATGGTGCAGGTAGTGGCAATTGAATCTCAATGTAGACAAGTGTAATGTGCTGCGAATACATAGAAAGAAAGATCCTTTATCATTTAGCTAGAACATAGCAGGTCAGCAACTGGAAGCAATTAATTTCATAAATTATCTGGGAGTAGGCATTACGAGTGTTTTGAAACGGAATGACCATATAAAGTTGATCGTCGGTAAAGCAGATGCCAGACTGAGATTCATTGGAAGAATCCTAAGGAAATGCAATCCGAAAACAAAGGAAGTAGGTTACAGTACACTTGTTCGCCCACTGCTTGAATACTGCTCAGCAGTGTGGGATCCGTACTAGATAGGGTTGATAGAAGGGATAGAGAAGATCCAACGGAGAGCAGCGCGCTTCGTTACAGGATCATTTAGTCGTCGCGAAAGCGTTACGGAGATGATAGATAAACTCCAGTGGACGACTCTGCAGGAGAGACGCTCAGTAGCTAGGTATGGGCTTTTGTTGAAGTTTAGAGATCATACCTTCACCAAAGAGTCAAGCAGTATATTGCTCCCTCCTACGTATATCTCGCGAAGAGACCATGAGGATAAAATCAGAGAGATTAGAGCCCACAGAGAGGCATACCAACAGTCCTTCTTTCCACGAACAATACGAGACTGGAATAGAAGGGAGTACCGATAGAGGTACTCAAGGTACCCTCCGACACACACCGTCGGGTGGGTTGCGGAGTATGGATGTAGATGTAGATGTAACAAAAGTCTTTCAACTGAACAGCAGTGACTGCTGATGTCTAACTGTGCTACGGAGAGACTGCTAATGAAGAGGCTACGATGCGCCGGCTAACAAAGTGGCTAACGTTGAAGTTGCTATCGAAGTGCGCTTCCACCGGTCTGGCGCGGCGCTTACGTCCTCTTCACATAGGGGCCGCTGCTGTCGCGTTGTCGTCCTGGAGAGAGGTCGGTCAGCGTGCGACTGGCTGACCTCTTCTCACAGCCTTCTCTTCCCTGTCGTTCATGACTGACATGCCAGCGCTGACTTTACACAGAAACAGTTATTTATCTCAATATCTACCACATTTCCGAACTGATAGGAGAGTTTCGCTTTTGGGTGTTGTGCTATATAAACTTACGACTATTGAAAGCAGCAGAATTTCCTCTTTGGGTGTAAGTACTAACAAGTGTACTTTGTGATGAAAATAGTCCGAAGTTTGTGCTTTTGTATGGTAGTATTTATGAACTATCCTTTACTACATTCCTTTAGATCTCTGTTGTGATTTCCGGCAACAATTTACCTGCTTCCATTACATACTTTCTGTCGATCACTGAACAGTTAACTTCAAGGTGAATTCTTATTTTTTTTAAAACTAATTTCCTGCTAGCTAAACATAGACCTATTCTCTGTTCTAGGTTTTTCTTCATTAAAAGGAAACACAAGTAAAACACCGATTAAATTGATGAGCACAAGTTCGTATCATTTGCAGTCATCAGTGCCGGACAAGGTTTCTTTTTCCATTTAGTGAGAATCATGGGACATAAGCTTGGAAATTTTAAGGGGCCCCGGAACGCCCTATACTTGCAATGTTAAAATAACGCTTATAAATTACATCTTTCCTCACAAAGTATTTGAGGTAGGAAGTTGAACTTCTTACAGATTATTTATTGGAATATGGGCTACAACTTAACACAGGGATTTTACAAAATTTTAGTTCAGTTATTAAAGATGATTTTTTTCAATTGTAATGAAAATTCACAACATTTTTTTTGCAATTTTTTATTTATATATTCAAAAATATACAGTTTTTTGGAAAAAGGCTGTGATAAATTATGCAGAAGGTACTGTGTAACATTTACTGAAAGTTTGAAACAAATATGTTTGGAAGATCCTTAGAAAATATGTAATTAGTATGAGAAAATAAAAGTTTTGGGAATCGAGCGGAAAGGTTGGATTAACTTTTTAGTGCATTCCAGGTCCATAGGATGGATTATCTTCATCCTCTGCAAACTCCTCCTCCAGCTTCCTCTTGTTCCTCCTCCTGTTTACTCTTGCTTGTATTTCTAGACTCTTTACAGCCCTGTTTGCAGCCCGAAGACGTTCCTTGTCTAAAGCAAGCATCGCTCGTTGTTGTGTTCGTAGATTTTGCTACCATTTTCTTCAGTTGCAGTTACTGCAACACTGTTCCAAAAGGTGGTCATGTACGAACACTTATCACATTTCAGTTGTATTTCACTAGCAAGTCCTACGTGCTTTACTATGGAGAGTTCCAGACCAACTTCACTACAATGAATACATCTTACACAGTTTGAAAAAATTCCTTTGAGAACCGACATATCAAATATTTCATTCACATCAGATTCGCCCATAAAACATTCATAGTTTTCACTCATTGAACCAAGCTTCTTCTGTGAAGTATTTTCTTTCCCACTCTGACTGCTATGGGCAGGTGTACTTGAGAGGTTAGGTTCACTCACTTGGTTATCGTCTTTATTGTTTACAGTAATAACACATACCTTTGGCTTTCCAACATTTCTACTTTTCTTAAAAGCCTTCAGAGGATTTCTAATAACTTTACTTTTACTCATTATTATACTTCAACAAAACAGAGACTCAAGAAACAGAATTAATTACGAATATTTTCGAGATAACGACAGAGTAAATAAACATGAAACAATCTACAATCACACCAGCGATATATATTGAACCATCACAGGTTAGCCACAACACATACTTTATCTCACATCACTGAAATGTACCTGATGAAGACAGGCGTTAATAATAACACCATTTGACAGCAGTTTAACAGCACCACGGTGGGTCACGCCCATGTAGACCACATTTCAAAAAAAATTTAAAAATAGTTGTAGTCTTCGGAATTGAATAAATTAAATATCTATTAAAAGGTAATAGTCTGCAGATTCAGAAAACGCAAAAAAGTAAAAATTGAACTTTTCATGATTTTGAGCCTTTCCGGAGTCCCTTAATCACCTTTACTTTTTTCTGCAGACAGTGCATCATGCACAAAAATTATCTGTTCAATTTTCTTAGATAAAATATGTTGAAAAACTAGCGACAATTTACTACCTACATTCCATATGGCAAGGTACAAAATAGTCGTACCAACTTATTCACTTGTGTAAAAAATTGAAGAAAAGGTCTCTCCCTTCACAGAGAACATTCCTCAACTTTCCTTCTTACCTGTTTTTTCCTTAGTCATCAATTTGCTGACAAGTCTGATGTGGCTCGCCAGGAATTTGTTTCCTGTGACAACCTCTTCATCTCAGAGTAGTATTTGCAACCTATGACCTGAATTATTTGCTGGATGTATTCCAACCTCTGTCTTCCTCTGCAGTCTTGCCCTCTACAGCTCCCTCTCGTATCTTGGCAGTTTTTCCCTAGTGTCTTCATAAATGTCCTATCATCCTGTATCTTCCTCTTGTCAGTGTTTTCCATATATTTCTTTCCTCTCCGATTCTACGCACAACCAGTCATTCCTTACTTTATCATCTCGTCTCATTTTCAACATACGTTTGTAGCAGCAAATCTCAAATGCTTCGATTGTCTCTGTTTGGCTTTTCCCATAGTCCCTGTTTCACTACCATTCAATGCCGCTCTCCAGACGTACATTCGCAGAAATTTCTTCCTCAAATTAAGGTCTATTTTCGAGACCAGTAGACTTCTATTGGCCAGTAATGCCCTTTTTGCTAGTGCTAGTCTACTTTTGATATCCATCTTGGTCCATCCGTTATTGGTTATTTTGCTGCCTAGGTAGGAGAACTCCTTACCTTCACGTACTCTGTGACCATCAATTCTCATGTTAAGTTCCATGCTGTTCTCATTTCTGCTACTTCTCATTACTTTCGTCTTTCTTCGATCTACTCCCAGCCCATATTCTGCACTCACTGGACTGTTCATTCCATTCAGCAGGTCCTGTAATTTTTCTTCCCTTTCACTGAGAATACCAATATCATCAGAGAATCTTACCATTGATATCCTTCCACCTTGAATTTAATTCCACTCTCGAACATTTCTTTCATTTCCATCATTGCTTTTTCGATGTATACATTGGACGTAGGAGCGAAAGACTATGTTCCTGCCTTACACGAATTTTTAATACGAACATTTCGTTCTTGTGTCTCCCTGTAGCTTATCCGTATTTTCATCAAAATTTCGAACATCTTGCACCATTTCACATCGGAGAACGCTTTTTCTAGGTCTACAAATCTTGTCTTGATTCTTCTTTAGTGTCGTTTCCATTGTCAATCGTAACGTCAGAAGTGCCACTCTAAAGTCAGACTAATCGTTATCTAATAGATCGTCAGTTTTCTTTTCCATCGTTCTTTATATTGTTCTTGTCAGCAACTTGGATGCAGGAACTCTTAAGCTGAATGTGCTGTAATTCTCTCTCTTGTCAGCTCTTGCAGTCTTCACAATCGTATGGATGAAGTTTTTCCGAAAGTCAGGTGGTATATCGCCAGATATTCTACATACCAACCTGAATAGTCATTTTGTTGCCACTGTCCACAATGATTTTAGAAATTCTGATGAAATGTTATCTATCCTCTTATTTGATTTTAGGTATTACAAAACTCTTTTAAATTATGGTTCTAATACTGAATCTGCTATCTTTTCTACATCAACTCCTGATTCTTCTTCTATCACGTCGTCGGGCAACTCTCCCCCCTACTCTTCAACATACTCTTTTCACCCATCCGCTCTCACCTCTGTGTTTAATAATGGGATTACCATTGTACTCTTAATATTACCACTCTTCATTTTAATTTCACAGAAGTTTGTTTTGACTCCTCTGTATGCTGAGTGAGCCGTTCCGTCAATCATTTCTTTTTCGATTTCTTCATTGTTTTCAGCTATCCATTGCGTCACAGCTTCCCTACAGTTCATATTTATTTCATCCCTCAGCCCCTTGTTTATCTTTATTACTGAAATTTTGTACTTCCTTGTTTCACAGATCAACTTAACAATGTCTTCTTTTACCCATGGTTTCTTCGCAGTTACATTCTTTGTGCCTGAGTTTTTCTTTTCAACTACTGTGATTGCCCCTTTTAGATACGTCCCTGCCTCTTCAACTGAACTACCTACTGAGCTGTTCCTTGTCGCAGATAAATTTACAGAACTTCAAGCGTATCTCTTCATTCCTTAGTAATTTCGTAATCCACTTCTTCGCGTATGGGTTCTTCCTGAGTAATATCTTAAAGTTCAGCCTACTCTTCGTTACTACTATGTTCAGATCTGAGTGTGTATCTGCTCCTGGGCACGTCTTAAAATCCAGTATCTGATATCGGAATCTCTGCCTGACCATGATGTAGTCTAACTGAAATCTTTCCGTATCTCCTGGTCTTTTCAATTATACCACTGTCCCTTGTGATTCTCGAAGAGGGTATTCGCTTTTACTTACTGAAATTGAGTGCAGAACTCAATTCGTCTCATTTCTAGTACGAAGCCCATATTCTCCCGTAACCCTTGCTTCTACTCCTTCCCCATAAGCGCATTCCTCTCCCCCATAACTAGAGCGCTGAATGTCACGTGCAGCTGCAACCAGGCGCTCATGTGCCCTCGACTATTGCCTGTAGTTTCGGTAGTTAAACGGTGTGTACGTGTCAGTTGGTTGTATGGAATCAACGCAGTATAATAGCTAGAAGTGAAGACATGATTAGAATACTAGAAGAACGAACTACCGTGTTTTGACGTGGCCGTCACCACACCGAGAATGACTATGCTGGAGTTATTGGTGTACCAAATCGGACTGTCGAATGTGGCCACAGTAAGTGTGTACCATTCGCATGGCTCTGAGCACTATGGGACTTAACATCTAAGGTCACCAGTCCCCTAGAACTTAGAACTACTCAAACCTAACTAACCTAAGGACAACACACACATCCATGCCCGAGGCAGGATTCGAACCTGCGACCGTAGCGGTCTCGCGGTTCTAGACTGAAGCGCCTAGAACCGCTCGGCCACAAGGGTCGGCCATTCGCAGGGCATGACTTAATAACACGATTTAATCACCTAACAGAGAGAGGTTGAAGACAGGTGTCACGCCTTTCAGTGACAAGCGGTTTCAAGCCCGAGAGGACTTGGTAACTCGCTAAAGGCCAATGCAGAAAGCGGGGCATACAGCCGCACCCTAGAAATTTGACAAACAACACTGGTCCTGGGAGATTTTTTGTTGGTAGAATGTACAGTGAGTGACCCGGCAAATCATTGTTTCACCTCTTTTCAAATGATGCAAGACATTAAATGCACTGGTGATCCAGTGAATCATTTAACTCGCAGCATGTGGTGGATGGAGCTTAGGACAGAGGAGGGCCTGTATTTTTATAGTCTTAAAGTTTTTGCGGATAGCGGGAGGTGGGCGGCAGTATTTTTCTTACCATAACTTGGGCTCATTCACTCAGGTTACAGAGAACATCAACCGGGATTGGTCTTCCTTCTACCTATTAATGATGAATATGTTGTAAACTCTTTCCTCTTCCAAGATGACAACAGTCGTCTTACATGTCTGCATGCATACGTTCATGATATGGTGGAAATTTAGGCACGTGAAGTGGTCTGGTAAATCATCCGAGTTCGTCTCTGTAGAAAAAATGTCAGCCACTATTTCGAACAGCAGGCGAAACGAAGGAATGAGTGTCCCCACAGCTTTTTAGCTCTACGGCCTAAAATCATAAATGAGTGGCTTCAGTTACCTATGGCGTAGATGAAGAAACTTGTGACATCTGTTTCTCGCCGAATTGCCTCCATTATCAAAACTAAGCCGCGTGGAGTGGCCGCGCGGTTAGAGGCGTCATGTCACGGATTGCTCGGCCCCTCCCGCCGGAGGTTCGAGTCCTGCCTCGAGCATGGGTGTGTGTGTGTGTGTGTGTGTGTGTGTGTGTGTGTGTGTGTGTGTGTGTTGTTCTTAGCATATGTTACTTTAAGTTAATTTAAGTAGTGTGTAGGTGTAGGGACCGATGACGTCAGCAGTTTGAAATTCAGACACACTTGAACATTTGAACATCGAAACTAGCGGCGTGATCTCTTCTGTGGATGACTAATATTTTGCCTCGTGTACTTATATATCCAAAGAAAGTTTGCAATATAGTAAAAAAGTGACGTTATAACATGATTACATGAAATAACTGTGTAATCTACGGTAAGTTCCAGAAATATTCCGAGGGTTGTGAAGGGTGTCTTGAGGAACAAATCGAGGATAGGAATCCACCCCGGTAACATCTGCCAACGACGATAGAGAGCGTCCAAGTCTCAAGTGTCGGCGCCTACAGTTACGCCACCACTTCGGTTGCAAACGTAACTTCGTACGCTGACGGACGGCAGGCGTGACATCACGCAATATTGTTTGTCATTCGGTGATCGCAACTAATTGCCATTATCGATAGTGTAGAAGATGGAACTAGACACTGCGTAGACAGGTCTTGTTTCCGGTGAATGCGATGCTCTGTTGCCTTGGTGAATGACGGTTTCGGCCAAGGATTTCCATTGCATTTTACTTTTGTCCTGCGTTCCGCAAAAACACTGAACAATTTTTAGGGTTCCAGGAGAAAAAGGAACAGAGCATCGCATTCATAGGAGACGAGACGCCTTCCTATTCAGCAGCTAGCTCCATCTTCTCCACCGGGAATCATGGAGATCAGTCACGACCGGTGAAAAACGAACAACACTGCCACAAGCTCCACCTACTGTGAGGGGTGCTATAGTGGCAGGGGATGGCGCCTTAACTTGGAGGCTCTGTTGCGTCATTGGATGGCGTTTGCGGAGACGGGTTTCTGTTCTCGATTGTTTCCTCAAGACACCTATCACCCCTCTAAGCCTGCCGCAACGTTTCTGAAACATCCTGTATCGATATAATGAAAAAAGGTTCATTCATATGATGAACGAGACACTAGATATTAGTCGTTAAGAAAGATCGGTAAACCATTTCGCTTATTCATTACAGGCAAAATTTTACCCAGCAAGGGATGTGTATTAGTGCGATAGCTTAGGCCTGCCCATGGCCATGGCCATGAAACGGAGTACTTACTGTTTGGTGAATTTCTTATAATATTTTTCCTACTCTCTTTATGTCTAAGCATGTTTTCAAGCTTAAAACTGATAGCGCCTTCGATCAGAGTCCACAGTCTTTGACACCAAAGGACGAAGTAAGCCGAACAAGCGCGTCCAGGATTCGCTTTGTCGGGGTTCTGTAGAAACTTAGTAATGTGTACAGATAATAATGATAACATTTATAACAATTTCGTGATTGCCTTGAACTCCAGATGCAAATGACTCAAGCAGCAGAGGATGAAAATAAGACATGGTGGAATGAGGAGTGTGAAGAAGCACTAATGCAAAGAGCTCAAAAATGGAGAAAATGGAGATGTTCAAAAAAAGAGGAAGACAACAAAGAAAAGAAACATGAAAAATAATCTGGAAAATCAAAAGAAACCTTCAAAATTCTCAGCTTATTGAAGTAGAAGAAAATTTCACCAAATACAATACTAGAAATTCTTACCAAACTTTTAAACTCATACTTCAAGAATATCAAGCACTAAGTATTTGTTTCAAAGATGAAAATGGCAAAATGGGATTAAATATCAAAGAAAATTGTGAAATTTTAGCAAGATTTTAGAAAAGCTGTTAAACTGTCCAGTTCCTGCAGATAAATTAGAATTTCCAGAGACACCTCAAAATCTAGAGGAAGATTTCCCACCTACAGAGTCATAAATTCATGAAACCATCTAAATACTCAAAAACAATAAAGCAAGTCGTGAAGACTCCATTACAGCAGAAATATTGAAGTGATCAGAAACAAAAATCATGAAGGATCTACAGCTGCTTTTTGAGAACATTTGGAAAACTGAAAATATTCTAGTTGAATGGGAAACAGCATTAATCCACCCGCTACATAAAAAGGGAGACAAACGAAATGTCAATAATTACAAGGGAGTGTCACTTCTGCCAGTGGCATACAAAATATTATCAAAAATTCTCCTGAACAGAATGGTAGATACTCTAGACAAACAACTGGGAGAATATCAGGATGGTTTTCGAAGGGGAAGATCCCGTGCAGAACAAATTTTTAACGTAGAGTCACAAATTCGCCATAGAATGTTAACCAGCAAACCAATAATAGTGTCATTTATTGATTTCAAGTATAAACAGAGAAAAAATAGATAGCGTCATTAGTGAATTTGGTGTTAAATCAAAATTAGCAAATATAATTCGTGAAACACTAGCAGGTACAATATCTAAAGTCCAATTTATGGGAGAAGTATATCAGCCATTTGAAATAAAAACTGGTGTTAGACAAGGTGATGATTTATCACCTTTTACTGTTTAATTCTGTTCTAGAAGGAAATGTAAGGATCTGGAATTCGGAGCTAAAAATTCAAACGGTTGAACCAATAACTCTGGGAAGGAAAACAAGTGGAATTAAGGTAAACTGCTTGGCTTTTTCTGATGATTTTGCAATACTTTCAGAAAACCTAACAGAAGCAGTTATTCAAATAAATCTCCTGGAAAAAACAGCAAACAGAACTGGTCTCCAAATTTCAGCTGAAAAAACAAAATTCATGACAAATACAAAAAATGCTCCAAAATTCATAGAAACACAAATAGGTAACATAGGGCGAGTAAATAAATTTAAATATCTTGGAGAAACAATACAACAGAATGGACTAGAAAAATCTGCAATAGGTGTAAGAATTAACAAAGTGGAAAGAGCATATGGTCTGACCAAAGATATTCACAACAAGAAATGTATATCTAGAAAACTAAAACCAAAACACTACACCATAGTAGTAATACCAGAATGTTTATATGCATCTGAATGCCAAACGATGAACTATGAGATGGACAAACTAGAGGTACTGGAAAGTAGGATTATTAGAAAAATAAATGGCGCAATAAAAACTGCAGATGATTGGCAAATAAGAAGTAAGGAGGAGATCTACAAAAATATAGAGAAAATATCTGAAGTAATGGCCAAACGAAGATTAACCTTTTTCTAACACTTCTACCGAATGGATGGAAATACAAGGCTGTCAAAGCAGAAGAAAAAAAAATCGGGAACAACATGGACTGAAAAAAGGAAGAGACATCATGGGGAGAAAATGAGGGAATACTGGAAAAATAGGAAACAACAACAAACAAAGAAGAGGAACTGAGCTGTCAACGTGATCCTAGTGACTTTCCACGTCGTTGAGAGGTGAGAGGTGTAGGCTAGGTAATAAAGAGGATGTCTCCGTATCCAAAAGTACGTGCTTTACAGCTAGGCCATCCGGCCTGACACACATTTTCGAGTTTGCGAGTATCAAAATATGTGACAAGTGTATGGACGTATCTTAAATTACTTGCACCGCCAAAGGACCATAGACCTTACTGTCAGAAAATAAATTTCATCTTCATACCTCTACCCGGTCCTGAGAAAAGTGGAACTTGAAGGAAAAGTAGACATACGGTCTAATCACAATTTGAAAATTTTCTGATTTTTTGTTTTCAGTAAAACTTTGCATCTTGCCATAATTTACAATTGCAGGTCAACGGAAAGTACCGTATAGGTTACGATGAGTAAGTTTTGAAAAGTATGGAAAGAAGTGACCAAACCGACCACACCTTTTGATTTCATTGACTTAAATGTTTCACACCGCAAAGATGCCATAGACACGAGTAAGTGCCATAAATTTCATCCTTATACTTCTACCCTTCCGTCAGAAAAATGGAGTTTAGCTGTCGGACAAACAGACAGACAGAGAGACGGATAACGAAGTGATCCCATATCGGTTCCTTTTTACCAATTGAAGTGCAGAACCCGAAGAAACGTCATTTGACGTATAAATTAGGCAGCTTTATAGAGAGAAGTGGTGTTCAGCAGTTATATTTACGTTTACTCTTTTTGACTTCAAGCAGAGTCGCCATGATCGAAAAAAGTATGCGTAATTATTCTGAAATGTTTCTCTTTACTGACCATAAATTCTTTCAGAAATATGAAATATTTCTTTCCATTCTTTTTCCTTATGACAGTAATGCTTCAGCGAAATCATCGGATAGGAATGCGTTATAATGACATCTGTCCTCGAGGACCCTGCCTCATTCGGAATACTGCATTTTCACAATATAGTCATTTTCAGAGTAAACAGAAGCGCCTTTCCTCTATTTTTTAGTTTATGTGTGGTGCAAGTCTTCTAAAGCCAACTCGCTTCTACGAGATATCGGCGGCACTCAACCCTCCCTGCCACACTGTGGGTTTTCACCCGCTGCAAACGGCGGCAGTAATATAAGCCTTTGCGCGGGGGGGGGGGGGGGGGGGGGGTTTGGGGGCGATGATAATGCATCTGGAAGGCGGCAAGATAAAAGGCCCTGGAGCCGCGCCGGTGTCCGCAGTTTGTCTTTCGTCGCAATGGCGTCCCACCGTCGTTCTGCCAACATTTAGGCCGTGTCTCCTTGATATATGTTAGTACGTGGGCGATCAGAGGCATGCTGCTAGCGTTATCTTGAGAAACAGCCGCTGTTACCACGACCACCGAGAGAGAGTGCTCCGGTGTCTGATAAACTACGAGATTATTCTGTTTTTTGTGGAAAAATACTACGTACTCCTCATACAACGTTCAGCTCCGAATCGGATTTTGTAGAATTACAGTGTCAGCCATACATAATTATTTGATAATCACTTTTAACATTTTAATTCTTATTTTCACCAACTGCGACATAATCGCGTGTACAAACAGTGATCCAATACTCTAAAATGCTTTTTTATTCCAGTCTCTGATCACAAATGAATTCTTTAGATGATGAACGGTTTCAGTCTGTGATGACCATCTTCAGATCTAAAATATATAAATATATACATCTTGTAAACAGTGTGTCTTTTAACATAAAACAGCAATATGTATCACAATATACTGTCATACACCAGGGAAATGTACAGATAAAATATGGTATAACGTACCTTTTTTGCACTATGTCCTAAAGTGATACGGCCATAATGGCATCGTCAAAACGTATAAATATAATCAGCATAGCATCGTCACATAGATTTAAAATATGGTGTAGAATAGGCCACATCGTCCACATAGTGATTATTGCCAACTAGCTACACTTAGCATCCAGAAACCTGTTTGCCTACACCTTCCCTAGATGTAACTACTGTGGGCTTCCTTGTATGTAGTCATCATTTGCGCAAAAACATAATCTGATAAAAGCACATTAGATAAAATGTATGTAGCAGACTTACTAAAATTGATGACTATCATAGAAACCAATTGGGATACATTAAAAGATGAATACAGTTACCCATGTAAAATTATTAAAAGAAAATATATGAAGAGCATAGGTCCGACCCTTTTTTATGGTGAATTTACAGTCATCAATTAATATAGCGTAATATATTGCCTGTGGCAACCTACATTATTTATGAAAGATAAAATATCTATATGATATCTGAAAAAGAGACAGATCAATGAACAGCGCCCTCTGTTGGGTCGGCCGCTAGGATCTTATGTAGGCGCACACCGATCGTAAGAACTTAACCAATAGAGGGCTTTACATACATTGTGACATGTCTCCCACAGAAAACTTTTAAACAACACATAAGCATTCAATAAACAAAATTATATAGTTCTGCTATACATTTTTGTGGTTCATGGTGTGGGTTCCTGTAGTCATGTCCTAGTTCATGAACCACGGGCAACGTATCAGTGGCCAAGTAAGTGGTCCCGATAGTCGGGGTACCAGTTACTTTGGAATAAGGCTGGGCATCTCGGACATATTCTGAGTCGTGGTCACCTTTGTGCTCATACGGCAAAGACTACCAAATCCACCGGTTAGTCTCTCAACCGTTAGGGGTAAAACCCAATGGGACTCGGGGCAAGTAAGGCTAGCAACCTGCTTCCCTGGTACTATAAATATGATGCTTGCAACAATCAGAGCAAAATGCCTCGGACCTTTGGAGGTGATGGAGTCCCACCTCTAACTGACAAACCAGGGACTCCTAAAATACGACTTGGAAAACAAATGGTAATGAGATGGGGAGCTATTAATATCAATGGGGGCTACTCTGGGAAGAAGGTAGAGCTGACAGAGACTGCAAGTAAGATGGGGCAGGACGTTTTAGCTGTTAGTGACATTCGGGTAAGGGGTGAGAAAGAAGAGGAAGTGGGAGAATACAAGGTCTACCTGTCAGGAGTCAAAGCAGGAATAGCACAATGGGGTGTAGGGCTTTACATCAGGAAAGAAATGGAACCCAGCGTAGTTGCAATAACGTATGTAAACGAACGACTGATGTGGATAGATTTGACAGTGTGTAGCAAGAAAATTAGGATTGTGTCAGTATATTCGCATTGTGAAGGGACAGATCAAGATAAGATGGATAGTTTTTATGATGCACTCAGTGATGTAGTTGTTAGAGTAAAGGACAAGGACAGTGTTCTGCTCATGGGTGATTTTAATGCCAGGATTGGAAATCGAACAGAAGGGTATGAAAAGGTTATGGGTAAATTTGGAGAGGATATGGAAGCCAACAGGAACGGGAAACAACTCTTGGATTTCTGTGCCAGTATGGGCTTAGTAATCACAAACTCCTTTTTTAAACATAAGAACATTCACCGGTATACTTGGGAAGGCAGGGGAACCAGATCTGTCATTGACTATATAATAACAGATAAGGAATTCAGGAAGGCTGTGAGGGACACACGAGTATTCAGGGGATTCTTTGATGACACTGATCATTATCTGCAGTGAAATTGGGATTGTGTGGCCGAAAGTGCGGGAGGTCAGGTCCATATGTAGGAGGATAAGAGTGGAGAAACTTCAGGATAAGGAAATCAGGCACAAGTACATAACAGCGATCTCAGAAAGGTACCAGTTAGTTAAATGTAGTCAATTACAGACATTGCAAAAGGAATGGACAAGGTGCAGGGACACAGTACTAGAAGTGGCTAAAGAATGTCTTGGAACAGTAGTGTGTAAAAGTAGGATAAAGCAAACAGCTTGGTGGAATGACACAGTTAAGGCAGCCTGTAAAAGGAAAAAGAAGGCGTATCAAAAATGGCTACACACTAGAACTCAAGTAGACAGAGAGAGTTATGTGGAAGAAAGAAACAAAGCCAAACAGATAATTGCAGCATCCAAGAAGAAATCTTGGGAAGACTTTGGAAACAGGTTGGAGACTATGGGTCAAGCTGCTGGAAAACCATTCTGGAGTGTAATTAGCAGTCTTCGAAAGGGAGGTAAGAAGGAAATGACAAGTATTTTGGACAGGTCTGGAAAACTGCTGGTGAATCCTGTGGATGCCTTCGGCAGATGGAGGGAATATTTTGAAGCGTTGCTCAATGTAGGTGAAAATACGATCAGTAATGTTTCAGATTTCGAGGTAGAACGGGATAGGAATGATGATGCAAATAGCATCGCATTTGAGGAAGTGAAGAAAATGGTCAATAGATTGCAGTGCAACAAAGCAGCTGCGGTGGATGAAATTAAGTCGGAACTCATCAAATACAGTGGAATGTCAGGTCTTAAATGACTACACAGGATAATTGAAATGGCCTGGGAGTCGGGACAGGTTCCATCAGACTGGACAAAAGCAGTAATCACACCAATCTTTAAGCATGGAAACAGAAAAGATTGTAACAACTACAGAGGTATCTCTTTAATCAGCGTTGAGGGTAAAATCTTCTCAGGTATTGTTGAAAGGAAAGTGCGAGTATTAGTTGAGGACCAATTGGATGAAAATCAGTGTGGGTTTAGGCTTCTTAGAGGTTGTCAGGACCAGATCTTTAGATTACGGCAAATAATGGAGAACTGTTATGAGTGGAACAAGGAATTGTATCTATGCTTTATAGATCTAGAAAAGGCATATGACCGGGTTCCTAGGAGGAAGTTATTGTCTGTTCTACGAGATTATGGAATAGGAGGCAAACTTTTGCAAGCAATTAAAGGTCTTTACATGGATAATCAGGCAGCAGTTAGAGTTGACGGTAAATTGAGTTCATGGTTCAGAGTAGTTTCAGGGGTAAGACAAGCCTGCAACCTGTCTCCACTGTTGTTCATATTATTTATGGATCATATGTTGAAAACAATAGACTGGCTGGGTGAGATTAAGATATGTGAACACAAAATAAGCAGTCTTGCATATGCGGATGACTTAATTGTGGTGGCAGATTCGATTGAAAGTTTGCAGAGTAATATTTCAGAGCTAGATCAGAAATGTAAGAACTATGGTATGAAGATTAGCATCTCCAAAACGAAAGTAATGCCACTGGGAAAGAAATATAAACGGATTGAGCGCCAAATAGGAGGAACAAAGTTAGGACAGGTGGACGGTTTCTAGTACTTAGGATCCATATTCTCACAGGATGGCAACATAGTGAAAGAAATGGAAGCGAGGCGTAGCAAAGCTAATGCGGTGAGCGCTCAGCTACGATCTACTC
This sequence comes from Schistocerca americana, assembly GCF_021461395.2. Taxonomy (NCBI): domain Eukaryota; kingdom Metazoa; phylum Arthropoda; class Insecta; order Orthoptera; family Acrididae; genus Schistocerca; species Schistocerca americana. Next base: position 41,233,459 of record NC_060120.1, read on the forward strand.
TTTTCTGCAAGAAGGAAGTCGGTACCAAGACTAAGTTATCTGTGCACCGTTCAATCTTTCGACCAACTTTGCTGTATGGGCGTGAAAGCTGGGTGGATTCAGGTTACCTTATCAACAAGGTTGAGGTTACGGATATGAAAGTAGCTAGGATGATTGCAGGTACTATTAGATGGGAACAATGGCAGGAGGGTGTCCACAATGAGGAAATCAAAGAAAAACTGGGAATGAACTCTATAGATTTGCAGTCAGGGCGAACAGGCTTAGATGGTGGGGTCATGTTACACGCTTGGGAGAAGCAAGGTTACCCAAGAGACTCATGGGTTCAGCAGTAGAGGGTAGGAGGAGACGGGGCAGACCAAGGAGAAGGTATCTGGATTCGATTAAGAATGATTTTGAAATAATAGGTTTAACATCAGAAGAGGCACTAATGTTAGCACTGAATAGGGGATCATGGAGGAATTTTATAAAGGGCCTATGCTCCAGACTGAACGCTGAAAGGCATAATCAGTCTTAAATGATGATGATGATGACGATGCTATACATTTCATGAGTAGGTAGGAGACAATCAGTCACAAGATTAGAGCGGCTACTGTGCGGAAGTGAGGGAAATGCCTTCTGTTCTCAACTCATCAACTAAGGCTAGGTATAAATTTGCGAGGTATTATTTGGTTATCGTAGTATGTTATCAAATAAAGCAAAGTAGGCGTTGGGTACCCTAGTGGGATCATGCATCTTGGTGTTTTATGTTAAAAGACACACTGCTCACTAGATGTATATATTTATATATTTTAGATCTGAAGATGGTCATCACAGACTGAAACCGGTCATCGTCTAAAGAATTCATTTGTGAACGGAGACTGGAATATAAAAGCATTTTAATTCTTATTATTGCCACTAAATTTTCGTACAGTCATATGTTACGAGCAGTCTCATGAAGAGGCTGTTTAAGCAATATTCCTTCGAAGTTTAGACTTCACCAATAAGCCATGATCAAAGAACATCTCAAACTTCATAAACAATTCACACAGAAATTGCCAAATGAAATGTAGTATTTATCAATTATTTCATCAGATACATATTCAGCCTCCCGAAATAAAATTTGTTGAAAGGTATTTGTGTTTTTTTCTAATTTCCTCTTGGGAATTAATGTATCATATGTTTTAAAAACAGGCAACGTTTCCCTGAAAATTTTCACTAAACTTTTTATTATCAGCGATTTATACGTATAAAAGGATAAAAAAAATAAGTAATGACAATAATTTTGGAGAAAAGTCACAGTAAACAGAAACTCCACTGAATGTGTAATGTGTACGACTTCCACAACTCTCGTAAAGTGGCAGTACTTATTCTCTTACAACAGTGTAATAAATCTTCTGATTAATTTTACACACACAGTAGGTAAGAAAAACTGTCACAGTTCATAAAACAGATTGATACTGTTCTCTTTAACAGCTTCCACCAATCAAAAGAATTGCTGGAAAGATAATTTTCGCCCTTATGCTTGGGTGTTCGTAAGCAGTCTCAGTTAATCACGTTACACATGCATTTAGTATCAGTGAAATGTATTGTAAATCCAGGTTTCATAAGGCCAGTAGTCGGAGTTTCATTGAAAATATGTCATGGTTGTTCAGAGGTTGGGACGTTTCATTTGGTAACGATATAACGATACATTGTGCGGGAAAATAAAATAATCAGTTCAAGAATTAACATATGGGTCAATAGCAGTGTACCAAAGAAATTTAATTTCACATTCATTTTCTTAAATATTTAAATGATATTCCATTCCTTCGTACAAACTTTCGTTATGAACAAAAACTTAGTTTATGTATTCTCTATTTTTCAACAACTATAGTTCTTTTGTGACCTCGTACTCTTTTCATTCATGTGTTTCTTCTTTAAACTTTGACACGGTTTCTAAATACTCCCGTCTCTCTTATTCCATTCTATCGCGCTTTCTGGCGAAATATTTTTCTTTTTAATTTGAAATAGCGCCTTGTCTCCTTACTCTTATTGTTTATCCTTTTTATTATGGAATGCTGATTCTTGTTCAGTTGACAAACCTCTTGAGTAAACTTATTATACTTACACAAACATCATTCATCTCTTGAAAAGAAAATTCAGAGGGTTAATAATCAGAATTCAAGACTATTAAATGTTGGACACTTATGTTACGTGCTGGTGAGAAAGACGCGGAAAGTAAGTTGAAACTCAATGAAAATGTTATCTGGTTACCAAATTCAAATAGATCTTCACTGCAGATTTAAACTAAACAAAGGTTTGTTAGCAAACAAAGGTAGAAATCGAAATGAATGTTAGGAAATTGAAGGGAACACCTTATCCAGAGAACTAATGACTAACCCTATGAAATTTTCGTCTCATTTAATGGCTATGGATGGTCAGTGCAGTCATTCTTTAAATAAATCAGCAGAGAAACCGACGATACCAGACATGAAACCAAAATACTCCCTTATGGAGAAATGCAATGTACGAAACAGAATTCTCACAATACTTTCGTGCGACCAGTTCTCAGGATGTGCTGGAAAGACGAATCTGGAGGTAAAAGGTCACGAATTAGAAAGTAAGGTCAAATCGATTAATAGACAGAGGCCACTGGACTCAATGGAATACCCATTATATTCATTGTAGACTGTGCGATAGGATTTTTCTCCTTCCAGTTGCTGGAGTTGGGCGTCGAGTACATGGATAAAAGTATACAGCATTTTCGTTTTGAAGAAAGTCATTTCAATTAAAATTGCTCTGCACTCGTAATACATCTGTACATTAGGCATTAATGCTGTAATCATATAATAGGGGGATTTTTTAAGTGAGACTTTTCACGGAGACGCTATGTTGCACGGGAAAGTACGGATGCCAAACGTTGGAAGCGAAATGCAGGAAGACCTGCAGAGAAACGAAGGTTGGTGTAAGAGCTGGCAATTTCCCAACATCATTAAGCAAATGAATAATGAATATATCGTGGTACGTCCTTCTCTAAGTTACAGCGGACAATAGGGTGAATTTCCTGACTTTCTAAAGTATGTTTTATCATTTATAGTCAACGAATTACGATACCGACTTTTTTCCTAATGGAACAACATACTTTTCTGTATGGCATTTAAAAGAACCTTCGAATTTAACTTCAACGACGTAACTTGTGTGGGACTAGATATCATAGTGCCAAAATAACAGGGTCTCAAACCAAAGGCCTGAGAAGAAGAGGTCCCACAAACGCTTACCCTATTATGTAAGCAAACACATAACTCAGATGCGACTCGGTTTGTACGTTTATTATCACTACTGTCATTCCAAGTGCTCAGAACGTAGACCTCGAGCACTGTTACAAGCTATAAAGCTATTCTGGAGAAACGACATTACACATTGAATTTCATCTGGAGCTTAAGAACAACATAGGCTCAGGTTATAGGGCTTCCGGTAATCGGCTATGTTTCCTAATAGACCTCTTGTTTTCATTTTTGGCCCAGATAAAAGTTTAGAAGTGGTAAGTTTAGTGAGTATGCAGACCATTTTGCCTTTACTTAAAGACCATTCCAATGCTCTAGAAAAGTGTGAGACAAAGAGCTGCGATTCAGTTATAACCGATTTTTTATCTCAGGGTCACTAATAACTATATTCGGTGTTTGGGTGTACACAGAATGGTTCAAATGGCTCTCAGCACTATGGGACTTAACTTCTGGGGTCATCCGTCCCCTAGAACTTATAACTACTTAAACCTAACTAACCTAAGGGCATCACACACATCCATGCCCGAGGCAGGATTCGTACCTGCGACAGTAGCTGTCGCGCGGCTCCAGACTATAGCGCCTAGAACCGCTCGGCCATCCCGGCCGGCAGGGCAGACACATGGTCCACTTATGGTCTAGGTCACCCACCAACTCCACTCCCCCCTGCAAATCGCCGGGAATTGATCAAGGTCACCTTCCTCTCACATTGTTCCTCCGCCACGCCCCCCCCCCCCCCCCCCCCCACCTCTCCTTGACCAATGAGGCTGAAATACACACCCCATCCTCATATTTTGTAACTGGGGCTCCTCAGAGAGTGACTTTAATCTGGATTTGGATAACCTAGGGAGGGGAATAATTTTTATTTGTTACTATCAAATTATGGTAATTATGTTAATTCACATCACTCGAGGCATCACCACAGACAACACCCAGACGTAGATGTAACTTACTTCATTTTTCGCATTTTTTCTTATTTTCTATCAGCTGTATGTATATTTACCCATTTCTCACAACATTTCTGTTGTACAAAAGTGTCACACAATTTTCAATTAATATTTTCTTATTTTTCGATTCTGATTTTATTTTTATCCAGTTATGCACGTTCCATTATGTTGCGCCCGAGATCACGTCACGTCGCATCAAGTCTTCGCATCAGCGTTGTGTCAACGTCACGTGAAATCAATCGGGTTTCACCGTCGCGTCAACATTACCTCATGATGCTATCAACATTACCTTCTATTGCTCTCAGCCAATCTCAGTGCTAAATGTGTCCAAAAGTATACAAATTATTTATCTGTGCTAGACCACTACTGCATTACAGGCGTATGTGTGGTATCACAGTGTATGTGTTCGAAATGAACACATACCACTATTGATAGGAATAACCAGGTCACAGCATATACGCAAAATGGCTGCAGACATTAACGTAATTTTTGGTGTAAGACACTATGGCAATGCACTGTGTGGCAAAACGAAGACGTCACAGAATATAATGCTTACGATGGTAAATATTAATATAATTTCTGGTGTAGTACACTATGAAAATGCATTCTGTGGCTACATTAATGTCATTATATTATGTTAAAATGTTGGCAAAATATGTTTAGTAGCCGGCCGGGGTGGCCGAGCGGTTCTGGGCGCTACAGTATGGAACCGCGCGACCGCTACGGTCGCAGGTTCGAATCCTGCCTCGGGCATGGATGTGTGTGATGTCTTTAGGTTAGTTAAGTTTAAGTAGTTCTAAGTTCTATGGTACTGATGTCCTCAGAAGTTAAGTCCCATAGTGCTCAGAGCCATTTGAACCATTTTTTTTATGTTTAGTAAGGTGGAAGGCTCTTTCTGAGTCACCTCTATGTTGCTATCATGTGTGTTAAAACGAGGTTATTCTCGTATTGGAATAAATAATGATGTCATGTAATATTCCTGTAAATATTAAAGTTTGACATTCTGGTTTGTGACGTCATAGCAAAATTCTGAAATCGCAGCTGTTTTACCGGTTTCCAAAGCTGTGAACGAAAGGCCTGCATAAATACTGTATGCATAACAATTAGAAAACTGCTAGAAATATTCGTACACTCATAGATTATGACGAACTCCACCTTGCGACGAACTCCCGCCGGTTAATGCGGGTGAGACGCTGGCAGGATACGGAACTCCTTGAGTGATCACAGGCATCTCCGAATTCCGAATTCCTGGCTGCAAATCAGGGAGCTCCACGAGATTGCCCAAAACTACATTATACCATCTCCGCAGGAATGCTAAGTGAATTTGCATTTTCTAAACAAAAGTATATGTAATCCATCTCAGACATGACCGATGTGGTAGCTGGCACAAATGTCACTGCTACTTAATCAAGCATTCATGGAAGGGATATCCCACCATGGCAAACCAGTCGTTACTCGCAAACGCTGTACGTTCGGCGACGGAAATCAGTAGGCGACTTTGCAGATAAGCACTGCTAGCAGTTCCAGCACGAAGCACTCCCCTCCCCCCTTCCTGCCCAACCGTCCTATTTTTGATAGCAAAGCCTACAGGTGGGGGGATCTTTCTTGTTCTGTGCACCACAGGGAGTTGATCATTATGAAGCCCCTGCAACACTAGGAATCAACGAGAGCTCCCAGGTGGAGTGAAGAAACGTAACACGGTATAAACAATTGTATTATTATTATAGATTGTGTGACGTTGCTAGAAGACACGTAAAATGTCCGAGTAGGAGAGCTTGTAACAACACCAACGCTATACTATTGTACATATAATAATTTTTTCTTCTGATTTTCGATAAATTAGTGTAATCGATGTTCTGATTTCATTTCTTTTACTTTTCATGCCATTATGTTAAAGAAACTATAAACAACTTTCGATGTGAATATTAATGTTTATGCCAAATTTCAAGCAATATTATAACAGAATTGAAATGTAAGAAACGTCGAGACTGTTGTAAGATGTTAAAGTTGTAATTGTGCGTCTCGTACATACGTAGGCAATGTATTAGGATATGTAGAATGCAAAACCTCGGGTGAATACCCTGTCTGTAGGGGAGCGGTAAAAGGTGGATGGCAGGCGAGCGCGGGAAAATGCACACGGGCGCGGCACGGCATAACGGGCTCAGCAGTAGTAGTCGGAGTTGGGCATCGGTCTGAGTAACACGTTCTGGATCGAGGAGGCTCTCCTGGAAGACGTGATTTCGTTGAGCCTCGGATGTGCCGTTTCCGACGCCTATACAGCATGGCAGTATTCCATTGTCACTAAATGGAAAAATATTGCGACGCTATGAAGAAGTAAAGTGCCGATACATCAAGAGCCATAGCTGTGCTTGTATGTGTGCTCGTCATCTCGCTGCCCGCCAACCGCCACATCGATTCGAACAGGTTGAAACTTTTAGTACTGTATTCGTGTGGACCAGTGTTACTTTTGTTCCTTACTGTTCAATAACAACTTAACTTTTACCAGAACTGTCCTATCATTTAATTATCCTAATCACTAACCTAGACAGGATCCTCTCCACATGTTGTGCAATCCGAGTGTCCCGAGATGAAGATTTAAACTTTATGTTAATAATAATTACCTGCAGACCTATTTATGTTAGAATGATGTTTAAAGAACTTTGTTGTTAATGAATATATAGGTGAATAATATAGGTCTGACAAAGTTGGAAGATAATATTGAAATTGGTTTAGTAATGAAGGCTAATTAATTTGAGACAAAAACAATGGTAGTTAAATGAGCAAGAAATAAGACAAAAAGAGTAGTAACTCGTATATTGGAAATCTTGAGTGCTTAACGATTTCGATAATCAAAAATGTCAGTACAGTGGTCATAACAGTTTCAGCCCCCCCCCCCCCCCTTTTTCTTTTCTATTCATGTAAATTCTGAAATGTACTGAACTGATTTGACCAGCAAAGTTAAAGTCAAGATAAAACCAAAAGTTATTACTGTTTTACCTTTTTCAAAATTGACATTGTATGTGTGTTTCGAAAGTGCTATTTCTAGGGTAACCTATGCCCGATTTTAATCAGATCAATAGACTGTACGAAATTTGTAGTAAACAATATAGTGTATTGTTGTGTATTTATGGCTTGTTGATATTAGTACAGAAAGTGAAATTATTAGTTCAGTCGATTTTCTGGTTCTAAAATTTGCCATATTATGCAGTGTTATTACGTGTTGTTTTGCATACACGTACTTCAACTTGTACAGGGAAGAAACTTAATTAATGCCTAATTAGGTTGGCGACCGTTTTATTAACAAATTGGTAGCATCTTCTGTGTTGTTTCTTGTCCGTCCTAACGTGTAGCTGCACTTCAGACTTGCTTGACGTATCATTGTTGTTACTGAGTGGGTGTAAGTCTGATTTTGCCTCCATTCTGGTATACGCGGTCAACATATGTACCAAAATCCTTTCTTATAAGGTGAAGCCCGCCAACTTACCATAGTACAGGCTTTAATAAGTATCGTGCGCAGTAGCGTAGTGTTACAAGCTGCCAACCCTTCTGTGTCCACCACATTGGTAACGTCAGATTGGAGATCCCTTCAAACGTTGGCAGTATTGCCGCAATGCGACGAAGCTGCTACATTCACCTCCTATCTGTGAAACATACCGCGTATTTTAGAAAAAAAATTAGCCCCATTATACAATCCTCCAAGCTCACTGATGGTAGGAGAGATCGTCCAGCGCTCCAAGATAGAATGAACAGACATATAACATGAAATCAACTCTCCTCACAGTATGAGGGTGCGATGACTCTATAAGTAGACGCGGAATGACCCAACTACCCAAAATGAGACTGAGCAATTGCCACAGGGCAGCAAAAATAAACTCTTTCTACAGACGAAGTCATCGACCGACGGGCATCACGGCCCCTCCCTCGCTACACCATACAATGTGATTTTAGTCAGCAACAGGTTTCACTCACCGTGTGTCTATAAGTCAATTCTCGAAATATTCACTCGTAAGTACAGCTACTCTTCTAGAAAACTGAAGTAATTTGCAAACAACAAATGCTCAGTGACTGCTGGAGAAACAACCTGCACGTACCTGGTAACACTAGAATACCACTGTTTTTTTTTCGATTCCAGTGACCACCTCGAACGGATGCTACCATCTCCTAACAAGCACAACATGTTTGTACTTTGAACGTACGCAGCTGCTAGCCCAGGGCAGTACCAACAGCTCACTGGCTCCTACGATCCGTGGGAAAACATCCTACACTTCATAGATTCCCCATACTGTGTGTCATACAGTGTAACGGTCGAATCCCATCCCCATTTGTGGGAAGTATCTGACATCAGTAACTTGGCTGGTGAATTTATTTCAGTCATACGGCAAAGTAATACTTAATTCCACCTGTAGATAGTCTACAAAACCACTGCCAGAATCACAATTTGTGTAATAAAATTCCACAATAAATAATTAAAACTATACACCAACAGAGCATAGTTTTGTAACCAGTTGTCAGTCCTTTTTACCTGGAATGAGTGTAGATCCACACAAGTCAACGGTATGTACTTTGATTCTCAGGAAGATGCTGGTTTACTTACCGTGTCATTCTGACATAATAGTCGTAAGTGTATAACACAGGCATTGACATTAGAATGGGTCTTAGTATAGCAGTATGATCAGAACGGCCACCAACAGCAGTTGCAAATTTTCTTTTTTCAAAAAATGGTTCAAATGGCTCTAAGCACTGTGGGACTTAACATCTGAGGTCATTAGTCCCCTACACTTAGAACTACTTAAACCAAACTAACCTAAGGACATGACACACATCCATGCGCGAGGCAGGGTTCGAACCTGCGACCGTAGCAGCTGCGTGGCGGGGCTCCGGACAGTAGCGCCCAGAACCGCTCGTTCACAGCGGCCGGCTTCTTTTTTCTGATGATGATTATTTATATTAGTAGCAACAATCTTTGGGCAAAAGATCATGATGACAGGCCGGGGTGGCCGAACGGTTCTAGGCGCTACAGTCTGGAACAGCGCAACAGCTACGGTCGCAGGTTGGAATCCTGCCTCGGGCATGGATGTGTGTGGTGTCCTTAGGTTAGTTAGGTTTAAGTAGTTCTAAGTTCTAGGGAACTGATGACCTCAGAAGTTACGTCCCATTGTGCTCAGAGCCATCATGATGACAACATTTCCAGTCACATGATCATTTTCTGGTCATACCTTATAACTGTGATTGGACTCGAAATCCACTGTCTGATTCGGTAGCAGTTTCTTTTTTGCCAGCCACCAGGTCGCTTACGTTGGAGACTATTATGCATTCCTGTTGTTTATAAAATGCACTTTTGCCAGCCATTCCTAGGGAGATGGTCTGGCGTACTGCTGGGTAGGCACGTGGAGCTCCCTCACTCACGGCCAGGGATTTGGTGGCTGCAGCGGCCACTCGCGCAGTTCCAACTGGCATCTCACTTGGCACTTGCCTTGTTTGACCCACAGTATACGGTGAATACGAGGGGGACTTCCTCGTAAGGTAGTAGTGTATTTGTAGCAGTGAGCTACTTCAAATGGTTCAAATGGCTCTGAGCACTATGGGACTTAACATCTTAGGTCATCAGTCCCCTAGGACTTAGAACTACTTAAACCTAACTAACCTAAGGACATCACACACATCCATGCCCGAGGCAGGATTCGAACCTGCGACCGTAGCAGTCCCGCGGCTCCGGACTGCAGCGCCCAGAACCGCACGGCCACCGCGGCCGGCATTGAGCTACTTATTATATATACTTTATTTATATATTTATACATGTCTTCTACATCTACATCTAAATCTACATGTATACTCCGCAAGCCACCCAACGGTGTGTGGCGGAGGGCACTTTACGTGCCACTGTCATAACCTCCCTTTCCTGTTCCAGTCGCGTATGGTTCGCGGGAAGAACGACTGTCTGAAAGCCTCCGTGCGCGCTCTAATCTCTCTAATTTTACATTCGTGATCTCCTCGGGAGGTATAAGTAGGGGGAAGCAATATATTCGATACCTCATCCAGAAACGCACCCTCTCGAGACCTGGCGAGCAAGCTACACCGCGATGCAGAGCGCCCCTCTTGCAGAGTCTGCCACTTGAGTTTGTTAAACATCTCCGTAACGCTATCACGGTTACCAAATAACCCTGTGACGAAACGCGCCGCTCTTGTTTGGATCTTCTCTATCTCCTCCGTCAACCCAATCTGGTAAGGATCCCACACTGATGAGCAATACTCAAGTACAGGTCGAACGAGTGTCTTGTAAGCCACCTCCTTTGTTGATGGACTACATTTTCTAAGGACTCTCCCAATGAATCCCAACTTAGTACCCGCCTTACGAAAAATTAATTTTATATGATAATTCCTCTTCAAATCGTTCCGCACGCATACTCCCAGATATTTTACAGAAGTAACTGCTACCAGTGTTTGTTCCGCTATCATATAATCATACAATAGAGGATCCTTCTTTCTATATATTCGCAATACATTACATTTGTCTATGTTAAGGGTCAGTTGCCACTCCCTGCACCAAGTGCCTATCCGCTGCAGATCTTCCTGCATTTCGCTACAATTTTCTAATGCTGCAACTTCTCTGTATACTACAGCATCATCTGCGAAAAGCCGCATGGGACTTCCGACACTATCTACTAGGTCATTTATATATATTGTGAAAAGCAATGGTCCCATAACACTCCCCTGTGGCACGCCAGAGGTTACTTTAACGTCTGTAGACGTCTCTCCATTGATAACAACATGCTGTGTTCTGTTTGCTAAAACTTCTTCAATCCAGCCACACAGCTGGTCTGATATTCCGTAGGCTCTTACTTTGTTTATCAGACGACAGTGCGGAACTGTATCGAACGCCTTCCGGAAGTCAAGAGAAATAGCATCTACCTGGGAGCCTGTATCTAATATTTTCTGGGTCTCATGAACAAATAAAGCGAGTTGGGTCTCACACGATCGCTGTTTCCGGAATCCATGTTGATTCCTACATAGTAGATTCTGGGTTTCCAAAAACGACATGATACTCGAGCAAAAAACATGTTCTAAAATTCTACAACAGATCGACGTCAGAGATATAGGTCTATAGTTTTGCGCATCTGCTCGACGACCCTTCTTGAAGACTGCTCTTTTCCAATCATTTGGAACCTTCCGTTCCTCTAGAGAGTTGCGGTACACGGCTGTTAGAAGGGGGGCAAGTTCTTTCGCGTACTCTGTGTAGAATCGAATTGGTATCCCGTCAGGTCCTGTGGACTTTCCTCTGTTGAGTGATTCCAGTTGCTTTTCCATTCCTTGGACACTTATTTCGATGTCAGCCATTTTTTCGTTTGTGCGAAGATTTAGAGAAGGAACTGCAGTGCGGTCTTCCTCTGTAAAACATCTTTGGAAAAAGGTGTTTAGTATTTCAGCTTTACGCGTGTCATCCTCTGTTTCAATGCCATCATCATCCCGGAGTGTCTGGATATGCTGTTTCGAGCCACTTACTGATTTAACGTAAGACCAGAACTTCCTAGGATTTACTGTCAAGTCGGTACATAGAATTTTACTTTCGATTTCACTGAACGCTTCACGCTTAGCCCTCCTTACGCTAAGTTTGACATCGTTTAGCTTCTGTTTGTCTAAGAGGTTTTGGTTGCGTTTAAACTTAGAGTGAAGCTCTCTTTGCTTTCGCAGTAGTTTCCTAACTTTGTTGTTGTACCACGGTGGGTTTTCCCCGTCCCTCACAGTTTTACTCGGCACGTACCTGTCTAAAACGCATTTTACTATTGCCTTGAACTTTTTCCATAAACACTCCACATTGTCAGTGTCGGAACAGAAATTTTCGTTTAGATCTGTTAGGTAGTCTGAAATCTGCCCTCTATTACTCTTGCTAAACAGATAAACCTTCCTCCCTTTCTTTATATTCCTACTAACTTCCATATTAAGGGATGCTGCAACGGCCTTATGATCACTGATTCCCTGTTCTGTACATACAGAGTCGAAAAGTTCGGGTCTGTTTGTTATCAGTAGGTCCAAGATGTTATATCTTGGTTTCAGAGTCTCGGAAATAGGCAAAACTGCTGTGCTAGAATTTTGCTATTATGTCACACACTAGTAAGAATACGTCATGACTTTATTATTTATGCTGTGAACACATAGTGTGTTGTGGGGCGATCACTCTGTTGTATAAAAATTTCAAAAGCCGAGATCGCTTAAATACTGTTTACTAGATGACCAGTTTCAACACACTAAAGGTGCCATCATCGGATCTGAATGTACCTTAACAAGCACAAATCATTTGGATATAAAGCTACATGAGGCAGACCAGCTAATATAAAATCATTGTCGCAGAAATAAAAATTAAAAATTAAAAAACCAACTGCTCTCATATTCATTTTATTCCATCAGATATATAAAAAACCGGTCACCAGATGAAACTATTTGACACATGACCACAGCTCGACTAACAACGGTCGGCATCACACTACCCTCTTTCGCGCCGGTCGAGCTGTGGTCATATATCAAATAGTTTTATCTGGTGGCTTCGGTTTTTTATATATCTGATGGAATAGAATGAACATGAGAGCAGTTCGTTTTTTAATTTTTATTTCTGCGACAATGATATTATATCAGCTGGTCTGCCTCATGTATCGTTATATCCAAATGATTTGTGCATGTTAAGGTACATTCAGATCCGATGATGGCACCTTTAGTGTGTTGAAACCGGTCATCTAGTAAACAGTGTTTAAGCGATCTTGGCTTTTGAATTACTTATATCATTATTTATATCGATTCGGGAACGCGCTCGTGTTGGCACGAACGCTAGTAATGTAAGGAAGACTTAGCAAAACTTTATACAACGAGCAGTGGTATTTCTGTAGCTATGCCCACTTGGCTAACATCACTGGGATGGCATAAACACACAACTCCCATAGAAGCGTAGGTATACTAACATTTTTCACCATTTGCAGAAACATCTAATAACTCGCAAGGATCAAACTTAGACACAATGTGTTGTTTTGGAATAAATATGTTTGTATCTTTTGCCTTACTGGACAAATCTTTCCTACATTTTAAAATATTATGACGACATTAATGCAACCACACACTGCTTTTTCATAGTGTCCTACAACAGAAATTCCGATAACATTTTCCACCATATGAATAATATGCTATGATGTCTTCACTTTAGCTACACACTCCATTGCCGTAGTGTGTTACGTCATAAATTACGTTAATATTAGGGACGTTAGAATAGAAACGAGCCGGAGTCTGTAATGCGCAAACCGGTGGCAGGAGGGTAATATCGTGTGGTGTGTAACGAGGTCTGGTTCCGACCGGAACGTGGAAGTTCACAGCCCGTCGCTAGAGGGTACGCGTGAACGTCACGTGGCTATACAGAGTTGGCATCAGCATTCATCAATCGTCCAAGGCTGCCAGTCGCATTGCAAACAATTACATGGAGGCATCAACTGAAGAGCAAAGAGATGTTTATCGTTTTCTGATAGCGCAAGGAGTAGGAGGAATGGACAGTCATCGACAAATATCGCAAGTGTACGGCGAACACTGCATGTCCCTTGCAAGGATCAAGCGTGGCACAAGCGGTTCAGGGAAGGAAGGGTGTCGTTAGCCGCTAATGCACGGTCTGGAGCACCACACTGCATTACCGATCACATCCTCCAGCTGGTGGATGCACTCATTACCCTGGGTCGCCGAGTGACAGTGAAAGCCATCGCCGTCGTGGTCGGATTGTGGGTCGGAAGTCGTCACACCGTCATGAAGGAACGACTGCACATGTGCAACGTGTGTGCCCAATGGGTGCCCCACAAGTCGAATGTTCCACTGTCTTGCTCAGCTGATGCGGTATACTCGCGAAGGGAAGATGTTCAAATGGTTCAAATGGCTCAGAGCACTTTGGGACTTAACATCTGAGGTCATCAGTCCCCTAAACTTAAAACTACTTAAATCTAACTAACCTAAGGACAGCACACACATCCATGCCCGAGGCAGGATTCGAACCTGCGACCGTAGCAGCAGCGCGGTTCTGGACTGAAGAACCTCTCAGCCACAACGGCTCGCAGGGAATGTGTTCCTGGCACGAGCGGTGGCTGGAGATGAGTCATGGTGTCATCACTTCGAACCAGAATCAAAAAGACGAAGTCTGCAGTGGAAGCACCCTGGGTTACCACCACCAAAAGAAGCCAAGTCCATCCACAGGAAAGGTTAGGCTGACGTTCTTCATTAACCAAAACGGCCCCATTCTGATTCACTTCCTGCAGCACGGGACAACAATGAATGCCCAGCGTTACTGGCAAACCTTGGCCACCCCTCGCCAAGCGATCAAAGCAAAACGAGCAGGCAATCTCAACCGTGGGGGTCATTCTGATACACGACAATTCAAAGCCTCATGCGGCCAACACAGTCGCGCCACTCCTGCATAAATTCAAATGAGACGTTCGTTCTCTGCCACCCTCCATACTGTCCGGACCGCTCTCCCTGTGACTACGCCATTTTTGGTCCCCTTAAAAAGGCTCTGAGGGGCTAACGATTCACCTCGGACGACGACGTCCAGCTGTACTTGCAGAACTTACAGAAATGGGTAACAACGCAGCCTCGGAAATTTTATGGGACAGCCATTCACCGCCTTGTATCACAGTGGGACAAGTGTCTCAACAGCCAGGATCAGTACTTGTAACATAGAGGTACTGGTTTCTGTAATTATGCCTCCGGCTCGTTTCTTTTTGAAAGGCCCTTATATTTACAGACTTTTGCATAATATGTCGTGAAATCTTTATTTCTGTCAATACGGAAAAATGTTTTATTTCTAACACGTACACTATGACCTCACACACATGTTAGTAACGTTGTGGTGGCTTAGAAATAATAAATAATTCAGATACTTTTGGACAAATGCTTTACTGACATTATCTGAGAGAATCACAACGACACGATGTTGATGCAAAGTTATCGTGACATGGACTCGATGTGCCGCGAGACGACGTAAATGCGATGAAATGTGACGTTGACGTGACGTCCGGGGCAGGGGGATGGAACTAACAATACAGTACATAATTCGTAACGTTTTGGAAGAATACGAAAAGCTGTAAAAAAAGATGAAATTGGTAAAACACAAAAGCCTGTAAAAAAACATGGAAAACTACATAATGGCGTGGAAAATAGGGGAAAATACTAAAAATTAGGGTACTTACATATCTGTCTGGGTGAGGTGTCTGTCGATGCCTTGAATATAATGTAATATTAAATGATAACTAACAAATAAAGCTCAAGTGTCATGGCTTAAAATAATTACAACGACATGCTACTAGCAAATAGGCACAGCCCGGTACTTTCCTCATGCTGCCCAACTCCAGAGTGAAGTCGCCCACCCAGGTGCCCCAGTTGAAGAAGATGAAGATGGGGAGGGGGTTCTTGAATCTCATTAAACCATGGGAAGAGATGGGTTGGAGGACAGGAGGTGCGGTGGTTCCCCTGGGTGAGCTTCATGAGTTCCCAGTTAGAGTGTGGTGGGAGTGGAATGGAGCGTGACCTAAGTGTGTAACCCGACAACGAGAGTCCTTATCAGTGAAGATGAGGTAAGAAACTGGTTATAACTGGACCGGGGCTAGTATTCTGATAATCTATCAAAATTCTCTTAAGAATGTCCGTCGTTACAAGTGCTCAATCTGCTGGACATCGTCGTGTTGGTACCACACTGCCTTATGTCCAGAGGGGTGTCTTCCAACAACTGGAGCAGCATCATATCGTAAAAAGTCTAGATACTTATTGTATTTAGACTCCCATCAATAAAACACGGACCAGTAATGCGGGTCTGGAAGAAGATGCAGATACATCGAAGCGTTGTTGTTACCCACTTCTTTGAGTCAGCGTGGATTTTCAACTGACGATTTTTACATATTGCCTAAATCGACTTGCTCATGGTTTGTGAACTACGCTTCTTCCTTCAACCAAGTTTGCATTGATGTGCCGCACCATCTGAACTTTTTGTACATAACATTCGGATAACTGATCAATTTCGGAAGTCACTGTCATGAAGCTGTAGAGCCAACGAAAAGTGAAGAGGATGAAATGCAACGGAATGCAGTTTTCGCAGAACGCTCGTTTGGTTGATCCGTACCATACTTCCTAGACGCCTATTACTGAGATTTACTTTCTGTGTTACTGCTGCTAAAATGTCAGTTTCTCTTCTTTTTCCTTGGCATATTTTACACTCCACACTTACGGTTCCTAGAACTTGTCGAAAAGAGGTCGTGAGTGCTTGGCACGACATGGATTCTCCTTAGCATACAACTGCTTCGCTGCTCTTATAGTTTAGCGACATTCTCCGTAAACGATATTCACTTGTTCGACTGTCGTATACATTGTGACTGTCTCAGTGGCTTTATGAACATGCTGTCTGACTGCTATAACAGCAGACCACCGACTGATGGGCTTCAAGTGCACACATAAGCACAAGAACCAGACCTGAGTCAAGTGTCTGTTTACATTTGGTGTAATAGGACAGACATTTGTGGAACCTCTTCTAATGGCGGGACAATAGTTTGCGCCACTGTTATCCAGATTCTATTTGATCAAGTCCCATACAAATAATGTCGTTGAGGATCTCTTCAAAGCTCCTTTCAGATGCCACAGGGAAAAGTTAATACTTCCACTTGGAAAAAAACGAGAGCGGTGGTCTTAATTCGGCGACTATAAACGGTAAAAATTACTTGTGACGTCAGACAATTCACCATATTGTCCGCTAGCACTTGGAGAAACCACACTTCTATATATTTATACACTCTAGATATATTAGAGGTGGCCTATCACAGCTGCTTCACCCTGCATAGGTGTAACGGGAAGAACATTGTGCAGAATCTATCAAGGAATACGAACGCCAAAAGAATTTAAGCAAAGAGTGAAATTTGCGGTAGCGAGACAACAGGAGTACTGTAACCAAGTCATTTTTTCAACAAAGGAAGTATACTGGCCACGGAAACCAACATGTGAAAGGAAACGCAAAGGAGTGATTTAGATTCCAAACAACGAAAGTAACTTCAATTGATATGGCGGCTATAGGTTTCCAGCTTCATAGCTTCCCGCCGTAATGTCATCAAAAGTATACGAACACCTGGCGGAAAATTACTAATAAGTTACTGGCGCCCTCCATCGGCAATGCTGGAACTGAATATGGTGTTGGCCCACCCTCAGCCTTGATGACAGCTTGCACTGTCGCAGGCATACGTTCAATCAGGTATTGGAAGGCAGCCCATTCTTCACGGAATGCTGCACTGAGGAGAGGTATCGATGTAGGTCGGTGAGGCCTGGCACGAAGTCAGCGTTTCAAAACATCCCAAACGTGTACTATAGGATTCAAGTCAGGATCCTGTGCAGGCCAGTCCATTACAGGGACGTTACTGTCGTGTAACCACCCCGCCACAGGCCATGCATTATGAACAGGTGCTCGAGAATGCAATCACCATCCCCGAATTGCTCTTCAACAGTGGGAAGCAAGAAGGAGCTTAAAACATCAATGTAAGCCTGCACTGTGATAGTGCCACGCCAAACAACAAGGGCGGCAAGCCTCCTTCATGAAAAACACGACCACACCATAATACCACCACCTCCGAATTTTACTGTTGGTACTACACACGCTGGCAGATGACGTTCACCGGGCATTCGCCATACCCACACTCTGCTATCGGATAGCCACATTGTGTGCTGTGATTCGTCACTCCACACAACGTTTTTTCACTGTTCAGCCATCCAATGTTAACGCTCCTTACACCAAGCGAGGCGTCGTTTGGTATTTACTGGCGTGATGTGTGGCTAATGAGCAGCCGCTCGACCATGAAATCCAAGTTTTCTCACCTCCCACCTAACTGTCAAAGTACCCGCATTGGATCCCGATGCGGTTTGGAATTCCTGTGTGATGATCTGGACAGATGTCTGCCTATTACACATTACGACGCTCATCAAATGTCGTTGGTCTCTGTCAGTCAACAGACGATGTCGGCCTGTACGCTTTTGTGCTGTACGTGTCCCTTCGCTTTTCCACTTCATTATCACAAAAACAGTGGACCTAGGGATGTTTAGGAGTGTGGAAATCTCGCGTACAGACGTATGACACAAGTGAGAACCAATCACCTGACTACTTTAGAAGTCCTTGAGTTCCGCGGAGCGCCGCATTCTGCTCTCTCATAATGTGTAATGGCTGATGAGGTAGCTGATATGGAGTACCTGGCAGTAGGCGGCAGCACAATGCACCTAATACGAAAAACGTGTGTCTATGGGGGTGTTCGGATACGTTTGATCACCTAGTGTACGTAGGAAGTAGCTACGGCGCGTGAGTAACAGAGCCATCTCTGAGGAATGGCACCAATATTTTGATAAACATTCGTGCAGCCTTACGCTGTCTGTTTCACTTGCTATCCACTGATGATGGCCAACTAATAACATCAGGAAGAATTCTATCCTACAACAGCACTTCTTCGGCCTAACACTGTAGCGTTTTCTTCCCAGTGACGACGCTGATTAGAGGCTGAAAGAATTTTGTCCAGTAGCACCATTTCTTTAGCTTAAGAGCGGAAAACTTCATTTTATAAGTGAAAGCGGCAATCGTCCTTGATAGTGTTTGAGCTACCCGCGAACACCAGAAGATCCTGAAGAAGATCTAAGGAGTGGGATCAAAACAACGATCGTGTAGAGCCGCCCGGTGTGGCCGAGCGGTTCTAGGCGCTTCAGTCTGGAACAGCGCGACCGCTACGGTCACAGGTTCGAATCCTGCCTCGGGCATGGATGTGTGTGATGTCCTTAGGTTAGTTACGTTTAAGTAGTTCTAGGGGACTGAAGACCTCAGATGTTAAGTCCCGTAGTGCTCAGAGTCATTTGAACCATTTTGATCGTGTAGAAGAAATTGGACAGGACGTGGTCTAACGTGCTAGAAGATTTTATCTTCAATTCATCTGTAATTTACCCATTAAAATTGGTGCAGGACTGGAGATAGATAACTTAAATAGATTCATGAACTATTGCTAAGGTCAAAACTTCAGACGATATTTCCTAAGACCGACGGAGTAAATTGTATTTTCTAATTCATTGAAAGTTTCTCGCATTTCTGTATTACGTTCATTTCAGCTTTCTTGAGATTTCGTTTCTCAACAAGATCTTGTCTTTCTTTAAATTTGCAATGAAGCTTTCTTAGCAGTCGTAGACACTTTCTAACACTGCTGATCCATTCCTTCCCTCACGACCTCGTTTGACACATCGTTTCTAAGTCGTAAAAACTGTTTAATGTCGTCCATTGATACTATTCATACCCATAGATGAATGATATTGACTGCACAAATAATGTGCAACCTGTTTCTTGTTGCCGAGTCACTGGCTACACCTGAAGTCTCTGGGACTGTAACAGCCTCCTAGTCACTGCATTACCTCCTTTACATTGACTGGATTTAAGAGATTGAGTTTGTTTGTCACCAGGATACTTAAGATCTTCAAATTGCCGTTCGGTTCTCTGCCACCATAAAATACGTTCTAAATAAGATGTTTAGCCTGATCTCACATGAATCCCACTTCATGGCATTTGTAATGATTAAGTGAATCTTCTAGTCTACAACGACTAAGTTGAATTTTTTCTCTAATACCACTGTATGGGGAGGAAATTTACTCGCGCCTCTTTCTAAGTTTTCTGTGAAACGCACTGTCTTAACTGCTCTAGAAACTTTTGATCTCTAAAAATCATCTGGTTCTTATGTTGGATCCACCTTCGGCACTTACCAATTTAGGAATCATTAGGTATAATCGAGCAGTTTTCAGTAATTCTTCGAGAGAGATGCTGCAGTGTTAAAACGCTGGACATGCAGCCCAGATGACAGTAGTTCAAATTTCCGTTTTGTCATTGTGATCTAGGCGATCCCCTATCTCCCTAAATAATCCTAGTCAGTTGCCGGGCATTAGTATTGAAAAGGTCACTGCCGATTTCGTTGGCAATTGTTCCCCAGTACAAACCATTCTTATTTAACTCGTTTCACCACTGAAACGAGTGATCTAGAATATACACTTAGTAAGAATGGTATGACACCTGAATTCCAAAAAAGAAAGAAAGACATTTATTTCTGAGAATATACATTACGAAAGAAAGGAGTTAAGGACTTCCACTGAGAGAAGCGAAGCATTTCCTGCATGTAAACGAAACAGTTACGAGATCGCGGGTATACAAAAGCTTACAGCTCTTTTTTGTTAATATGTTAATATACTCTATTTCCTGAACTTACGAAAAGAAAAAGGGATCGCCATTCGATAAAGTTAAGTAAAGTTCTGCCTTGCAAAATTTTAAAGCCATTCGTTATATTGTCATTATAAGCATAATTATCCATTTTATTTTTATGGTTTACTTTTCATTACATTTATTCACGTTCAGTTTGCAGTCGGTAGTTTGAATTTTTGCTTAACAGTTCTAATTTATTATTTTTGCACATTGTTTATTGAAGCGTCGGTATGTTTAATTTGTAGAGGTTCTTTTCGACTTCGATGTGACAACTGCATTTGTATTTAATGCCACCTAACGTCTACTGGTGGCTATTTACGGAAGGCTGCCTCTCCGAAAAGCTGTCACACACGTACATGTGAACAGACGAGAAACAATGTGTCGGGATTTTAAATGGATATACATTCGTTTTATTTTATGCAGTGTGTTATTATATTGACAGTGGAAACATTACTTCTCGTTTTTTCTGTTTATCGGGCTGCTAGCATCGCTCGGGTACGTATTTACTGCATGAACAGCGAAAACGTAATAAAGTATAGACTTTTTTCCTTTCACCATTTTTGGGGGTTGCCAGCAAGAAAAATTTTCTTAGTTTTGTGTGAAATTTGTTACAAGTCACTAAGTGCTCTCATTCTCAAATAGTGAGTGAATATGATTTCCTATTTTTCACACCCACAAAATTTGTTAGACAGGTGGTTCTTAGCCCCACAGCGATTCTTTGCGGATAGGAAGTGATACATGTACTAAATTTGGTAGATATTGATCCAGTATTTTAGAGGGAGACTTGTTACGTACATACATACATTTTTATAATATGTATGGATTCTGATAATGGCTGTGATCGAAAAATATATTTACCAATCAAAATGCATGAAGTATGCATTTATGCAGTGATCGCGGATACCTATAATAATTTTATATCCTTTTAGACCAAATAATTTTATGTAACCAGCATATATATTTCGAACTGAATAAAGTTGTCACTAGCGTTGTAAACCTAGATTTGTACACACTCATAATTTTGGACACGCGCGGGCATATTCTTTTGAATATATACAAGTGTCTCTTACGTATTCCTGGTGTAGGACTCATAACAATGCCAAGTCGTGATTGGCCTTGATCCATCTACCTGCATCTGCGCACTTGACTGCTGAAAGCTCGTGACAGACAGATCGTGCTTGAGTGGAATACTTGACACTGACCTTACTCAACTCTCTCACGCTCGACGACTAAGAGCACTGCGTTCCATAGCTGCAGCAGGCCATCGATGTCGTAAGAGAAAAATGTTTTAGCACGTCAACATACATGAATTTTCACTCATAGACGTAAAAGTATCTCTTCATCATCTCATGTACTTTAGGAATTAGGGCGTTTGACAACAAAAACATACTTGCTTTCCGGAGACTGTTGGATGGGGTCGCATATCCAACATCCATTACGGATGATTTCAGTGGCTCTTGTGCGCTGTAGCGACGTTCTACATAGACCAGGTAGGGGTACCGCACATTCAGTGAGTGTACGGATGGTTCTGTATGACGGCTTATCGAGTAGAAAATCAATAGCAGGAATACACGGAAGGCTCGCATCAATTTCCGACACAAATGCAATATGAATGTGGTAGGGATTATTAAGGAAGCGGGAGCTCGTACGTTTGGAACACTAAAAGAGTTAATTCTTACATATTACAGATGTTCCACATCTCCTCCTCCATCACTGCAACGATTTCAAGATTTCAACCATACACTGTACTTGTATCAATTACTGCCTGGAAAGAATCAAAGTGGGTCTAAGAAACACCTACCTAGTAACGGCATTTGAGATTGAGAGCATTTAGTGACGTGCAACATACTTCACACATCATATGAAATATTTAGGAAACTTTTTCTCGTTGACAACCCGCACAATATTACGAGAGGAAAAATGTTTTACCGCTTAGTACATCTTCTCTTTTCACGTAGCAAAACTGTCGTATCAGGAATGACTTTTGTATTTGTTACTTCTTTACCATTAACTCCATTCGCGACATCGTTTGCAGACTGTATTCACACATAATACTCAATGTATCTGCAGACTTATAATACTGCACAACACATACCTCAGGAGATATGACAATATAAGCACTGAGATGCGTGAAAAGGAAACTGCATGGCGAAATTCACTTGAGATACAGGTGAACTGTGTGTACAAATGTGTGTGAAATCTGTTAAATTTAAGTGACATGGATATATGGGCAAAGCCACAGGTAAACCGTTGCATCGGTTTCAATCAAACAAGGTGCAAATATTAACTGGAAAGAAATACTGTGGGTCTCAGAAGCAGCAACCTCCTTTGGGGTAGGCAGGATAATTAAGAGAAGTGATAGGAGGAAATAGAAAGACAGAAAGGTGAAAGGAGGAAATGAAACCGGATAGTGGGGAGGAGGAGATGGACTGAGAGAATGGAGAGGAGAAGATGGACACCGAAAGCAAAAAGGAGGTGTTGCACGGAGAGGTGGTGAGGAGGAGATAGAGGAGGGGGGGGGGGGGGGGGCGGGAAGAGGATTGACTTAGAGGTGGCCGGAGAAGATGGACAGAGGTTAAGGAGCAACCTGACAGATGGGGGAGGAACAGATGGATAGATAGTGGGGACGAGGAAATGATTAGAAAGGGAAAGAGGAGACGGTGTAGGAGGACAGGGATTACTAGAAGAATGGAATAAATACCTACTCGGGCAACGCTGGAAGATTCATAAATGTCTTCACATGTTGAATCCAAAGACGTAAAGGAAGAATACGAGGTATTGGTGCAGAGACAGGCTGATGCCACACAAAGTGCATACCAAACAAGGGAAGAAAAATGTACTTCAATTACGTAACGATTAACGTGCTAGTGCCTGCTACGTGGTACTGCTGCCTTTTGTGCAGCTGTAGCACTGTGATAAACAATTGAGTACGATCGGATCATAATGACTGTTCAGGTACGTCGGATTCCTAGCTGGCCGTAGTTCTGTGAATTGTCGTGCAAATACATTAGTGGATATCTTCGGTTTAGAGCAATAGCTCCTGTTGTAGGGTTGCATCTTACTGTCCAGTACTTCAAAGTTTTATTTTCCATTTGAACATCTTAGGGTCATCTAAGAGGGTTGTCCAGGAAGTAAGTTCCGATCGGTCACGAGATGGAAACCACAGTGAAAACCAGAAACGTTTTATTTGCAACAGTTACGTACACCTTCCACCTACTTCTCTAGATAGTCGCCTCTCCTACTTCGAGTGTTGTTGTAGTTTTGTATCAACTTTCCAATATTCTCGTCATAGAAAGCAGCCGCCTGTGCTTTCGGCCAATTATCTGCACTGGCCTGCAGCTCGTTGTCTACGGAAAAAAATTTTGTCTTCGTAGCCAGCGGCTCTTATGAACAGAGATGAGACTCATGGGGACGCAATTATGGACTGTATAGTGGGTGATCAAATACTTCTCATAGGAAACGCTGCAGGAGCGTCTTCATTGCCTCTGCAGTGAGCGGCAGAGAATTGGCATGAAGAAGGAACAGCTCGACAGTTGTGTTATGTGGGCTGCATGATACAGGCGAAATCTCTAACCAGGCCCTCATACATGGCGGGAGACACTATTCCCTATGCATCTTTACGTGCTCACTGTTCACTCAAAACTGAAAAGAGCGACGTGGCTCGATCGACGGGCATACTAGAGACACTGCCCAACACATCTGTGCAAAGCTTAACCTGATTTTCCCAGTGATTTCCATTTCGCGACAGATCGGAACTTACTTTCCGGACAACCCTCGCATAAGTATACTCAGTGACGTCCGGTCGTCCGGAAATGGGCCAGCCTGCTTGGCAGGGCGGTAACGTGCTCGCCTCCCATGCAAGCGCGCCCGGGTTCGATTCCCGGCTGGGTTGGAGATTTTTCCCGCTCAGGGACTGGGTGTTGTGTTGTCCTCATCATTATTTCATCCTCATCACCGGCGCGCAAGTCGCCCAATGTGGCGTCGAGTGAAATAAGACTTGCACTTGGTGGCCGAACGTCCCCGTTAAATGGCCTGCCGGCCAACGATGCAGTACACTCAGTTCCATAATTTTCTGGACATAGTCTTGGGTTGGGATTCCGTGGGCATCCTTACACGTCAGTCCCCCTGAGAAACGACTCATATGTCTGAGAGCATACAAAAATATCTCTCTGGCATCGCTACAGTTCTTCTGTGGTTTTCTCCTGTCTGGTGTGACCAGCAAAATATCCTTTGTCCTAATACGCACAAATTTCCCTCAAATTCTCCATTATACAAGTTACCAGTGAGTCACGTCGCATTCGCAGGAGACTCTCTGATGCAACTACCGAGAAATGGCTTTACGATTTTCGTTGTTGAACAAGAGGTCCATCTCCAGACGGCCAGTGTGCAGTAGTGTGTCGTGCGACGTTCTCCATGAAACAGGTCCTCTGGTTGCATTGTTATTCAAGTTAATAGTAACTTCAACCCGAAATTATTTCAACAGGATTTCATGATCAGTCACAGAAAATCCACATCTCATTCCATCCTCGTCGTTGGGTTTCTTATAGCACTAAAGTGACTGGTCAAATGACGTAATCTAGTCACTGTTATAAACCAAAATTGCCCAATATGGCATACACTTTCCCTGGACATCAACAGTTCTGTTCCATGCGAAGTCAGTCATTGCTAGTATTGTACCGGATGATGTCGATGATTGCTTTCACATTTGCCCTTTCTCTTAAAGATTTTATGTGAAGCTTGGCCTAATGCTAATCATTACACAATATGAAAGTTAGTTACATGTTCCGTAGATAATCAGCCGGCCGGTGTGGCCGTGCGGTTAAAGGCGCTTCAGTCTGGAACCGCGTGACCGCTACGGTCGCAGGTTCGAATCCTGCTTCGGGCATGGATGTGTGTGATGTCCTTAGGTTAGTTAGGTTTAAGTAGTTCTAAGTTCTAGGGGACTGATGACCACAGAAGTTAAGTCCCATAGTGCTCAGAGCCATTTGAACCATTTGAACCGTAGATAATCTGAACCATTGTTTTATCGAAATCTACTTGTAGATCTACATACTCCGCAGCCACCTAATGGTGAGCGGCGGAGGGTACTTGTGGTACTACTAACTGATCTCCCACACCCTGTTCCACTCCTGAATGGCGCGTGGGAGGAATGAGTGCTGGTGAGCCTCTGTATTGGCTGTAATTTCTAGATTTTTCTCATCGTGGTCTTTATGCGAGGTCTATGTGGGAGGAAGTGATATATTGCATGACTCTGCGCGGAAAGCTCTCTCTCGAAATATTAATAGAAAACCTTTATGTGAAGCACAACGGCCCTCTTGTAAGCTCTGCCAGTGAAGTTTGTTGAGCATCTTGGTAACGTTATCGTACCGACAAAATAATATCGTGACGAAATGCACCGCTCTTCGTTGGATCTTCTCTATATGTTTTATCAATCCTGCCTGGTAAGGATCCCATATTGATGAACAATAATCTGGAATCGCTCGAACAAACGCCTTATACGCCACTTCCTTCATGGAATGCATCAATTTATGGAGATAATGAAACGTAGCATAATTAATGTATTGTCATCCTACATAACTGTATACATATTTTTATGTTTTCATAAAACTTCCAAAGTGTATTAAGAGAATAACTGGACAACTGAGACGTTACTTTCAAATAAAAAATGTGGTGACCCTAAACTACGTATCCTCAGACTCAGAGTTGAAATATTAAATGTTTTGGCTGGTTTCGTTGTCTACGGGCTGGGATACGTAGTTGCCGGATTACAAGCCAAATACTGCTGAGTCTAAGTATAAGATAAGAATTCAAACATGAATCGAATGGTCGAAGTTTCCTATCACTCGGCAATTGCGAATTTTGGATGTAACATCGAAATTCATAAATGAAATATTGCAATTAAATAAAACGTGCAGGTCCTATTTTAACGACTTTAAATGATCAGTCGATAGCAGAAGTACTTCTAAGAATGCCGTTTATTTCTGCAAAACACTTATTGGTGTCGATGGTCCAGCAATTAAATACAATATGAGTAACAGGGAAGCAATAGATTCCTACTTCACGTTATTAGTTATGAGCAACAACATAGCTTGCGAGATATTCACTTCTAAACGCATACTACGTCTTCACTGCAGAAGCGACGGAAATCTCACAAATGCACAAGTCGGCACTACGAAATATTTCTATCTGCCGCGACCACTCGCAAACTGTTCTACACTCTCCAGGTCTTTCCCGTGAGCGTCCTTCGCCACTACCCGTCCAGCACTCTCCAGTGTCCTGTGCCACCCGATGCTCCTCCCCCACTTCCGTCCAGTCTCTCCATTGACTTCAGCAGTCGCCTACCGAAGTAACGAGCGCTGTGATTGGCTAAAGCACTTCCGCCATATCTCCAAGCCAACACACACTCACAAACATATTGAAACACATACGAAATACTGGATTTACATTTAAATAACTTGAAATTCAATAAATATTCCTACAGCTGGACCATAAATACGATCTAACACACATTATTAAAGACATATAGAAATTAAACAAACATATATCAAAGGAATAGAAGAATATGTAGGCCAGTAGCCTAATGTTTCTGTGATTTCTAAATCACAGTAAATATTTGACCAATTTCTTCATGAATAGTATATATCGGTTATAAACAAAGACATAGACGAATAAATATATATTTATAAGCATGCTGCTACAGTTTTTCCGTGTAACTGTGGAGTACTTACAGCCTGACGTTATCAATAGTAATCGGCCACTTTGACCTCTAATAACTCGTGTACTATTCAAGTTACATGCCTCTAATTCATACCACGTTAGGTTTACACTAATAGCTTTCTAAAGACACGTCAATCGACAAAATCGGTTGAACCGTGTATATTTTGGAAACTCGTTGCTAGGTGTTACTTGCGTAATTTACTGTCAGATACTAAACTGTAAACTAATAAAGGTATTAAAAATCTGATGATACCATCAGAATCGTCGTGCAAAACTGTACATGTTTCTTTTTAAGGTATCATGATTCCTCTGGCTGTTATTAACTTCTACATGAACTGTGAAATGTCTGCCATTATGGTTTCACAAAGTCCGCCACCTTTGACACTCCCGGCATACAAATCTCCTTCATCGACACAAAGCACAGTCCTTGACACAGCGTCAGCCTGGAATTCCCAGCCACGCCGTCGGCCTATACCACGCGCTGCGGCTACCCCTCTTGCTCCAGCTAACGTTCGGGACCACGTGATCGCTGAAGAGCCCCGTCTTGCCGAGCGGCCTGTGTGACCACGCCCACTGCAAACTTAGAATATTTTCAGGGAGCTACAACTCGCCCGTTAATTCACAACAATTCATCTTACTACTTGTAGAATGTATACGTAAACTGTATATTTACTACGGTCAAAGTAGGAACTGAATGAACTCTTCAGTGAGAAACTGTATTTTTCCATTTATTCGGCACAGCTTGAAAGGTCTCTGTTGGATTCCTTTCATGTTAATTTCTTAAATCTGTTGTCATTTACGGCATAAATTCCTCTTCTAATTTTATTGTGGTGTTTCTGACTATATGGGAGGAGACTGAGCAGTGAAACGTGTTACTTTTACACATAAACAAGAACGATCTGTCACACTACTACACTTTAAAACACAGTTTATATGTAATTCGTGTCACACAGTCTCATACGGAACCTACATCCGCTTTCTTTTATATACTGTATATGATAAGATACTGTCATCCCCCTTCCCTTCTGTGTGAGGGGATGAATGAGCAAATGTATTTCTAGTTGCATGCTGGATGGTAGCAGACAAGCCTGTCTGCTAGAGAACAGTAGGACCAACGTCGCAACAGGCAGCTACGCTTTCTAAAAGCAAAGAGGTTTCTATCCTTAGTATGGTCCTGTCCGTCCCTTGTCATGTTGGTATAGGAAGCTGCCTCTCTGGTCACTTCCGTTTGTACACTCCTGGAAATGGAAAAAAGAACACATTGACACCGGTGTGTCAGACCCACCATACTTGCTCCGGACACTGCGAGAGGGCTGTACAAGCAATGATCACACGCACGGCACAGCGGACACACCAGGAACCGCGGTGTTGGCCGTCGAATGGCGCTAGCTGCGCAGCATTTGTGCACCGCCGCCGTCAGTGTCAGCCAGTTTGCCGAGGCATACGGAGCTCCATCGCAGTCTTTAACACTGGTAGCATGCCGCGACAGCGTGGACGTGAACCGTATGTGCAGTTGACGGACTTTGAGCGAGGGCGTATAGTGGGCATGCGGGAGGCCGGGTGGACGTACCGCCGAATTGCTCAACACGTGGGGCGTGAGGTCTCCACAGTACATCGATGTTGTCGCCAGTGGTCGGCGGAAGGTGCACGTGCCCGTCGACCTGGGACCGGACCGCAGCGACGCACGGATGCACGCCAAGACCGTAGGATCCTACGCAGTGCCGTAGGGGACCGCACCGCCACTTCCCAGCAAATTAGGGACACTGTTGCTCCTGGGGTATCGGCGAGGACCATTCGCAACCGTCTCCATGAAGCTGGGCTACGGTCCCGCACACCGTTAGGCCGTCTTCCGCTCACGCCCCAACATCGTGCAGCCCGCCTCCAGTGGTGTCGCGACAGGCGTGAATGGAGGGACGAATGGAGACGTGTCGTCTTCAGCGATGAGAGTCGCTTCTGCCTTGGTGCCAGTGATGGTCGTATGCGTGTTTGGCGCCGTGCAGGTGAGCGCCACAATCAGGACTGCATACGACCGAGGCACACAGGGCCAACACCCGGCATCATGGTGTGGGGAGCGATCTCCTACACTGGCCGTACACCACTGGTGATCGTCGAGGGGACACTGAATAGTGCACGGTACATCCAAACCGTCATCGAACCCATCGTTCTACCATTCCTAGACCGGCAAGGGAACTTGCTGTTCCAACAGGACAATGCATGTCCGCATTTATCCCGTGCCACCCAACGTGCTCTAGAAGGTGTAAGTCAACTACCCTGGCCAGCAAGATCTCCGGATCTGTCCCCCATTGAGCATGTTTGGGACTGGATGAAGCGTCGTCTCACGCGGTCTGCACGTCCAGCACGAACGCTGGTCCAACTGAGGCGCCAGGTGGAAATGGCATCGCAAGCCGTTCCACAGGACTACATCCAGCATCTCTACGATCGTCTCCATGGGAGAATAGCAGCCTGCGTTGCTGCGAAAGGTGGATATACACTGTACTAGTGCCGACATTGTGCATGCTCTGTTGCCTGTGTCTATGTGCGTGTGGTTCTGTCAATGTGATCATGTGATGTATCTGACCCCAGGATTGTGTCAATAAAGTTTCCCCTTCCTGGGACAATGAATTCACGGTGTTCTTATTTCAATCTCCAGGAGTGTATGTGTGAAGCACGCTCGGTAGGAGCGCAGGCCAATCTGTCCGCGGCGAGCGTCTGAAGTGGTAAGATCTCCGGCTAAGCGCGTGTCTGCTAAGTCCGTATGACAATGGATTTCTTAAGTTCAGCCTAACTGAAAATTTAATCACCTTTATTTCAGGTTTAGCTCTAAAATATCTAATGTTATCTTAAATTGCAACGCAGTGTAATTCGAGTGTGAAGTTCAGAATATATTCCGGTAGTTGCTTTGTCACTACTTCGTGAGTAAAGTGGAACCACGTGTTGATCAGTAACTCTAACCAGCATCATCAATCTTAAATGCGAATGTGCGTGAGATTATAACGTCTCGTCTCGACAATTCTTTTCAATATAGCAACTTTTCTTTATGTTCAACCCATGTGGGGTGTACTTTGTGAGACCAGTACCACGTGCTTATACAATTGTTTGACCCATCAGGTTAATAGCAAGATGTTAGTAACCAGTTCGAGGTTTTTCTTTTGTAATTTGCGTTTCGATGAAATCTATTTTAATTATCAAAATTATTGTGGAGTTACACTCTTTGTGTAAACCAAGTTGACCACGTGAAGCATGTGGTGTAATCATCAAAGTAGCCCTCAGCTATTCTTTTTGGGAAGATTTCACAGAGAGTTAGTATGAATTTAGTATACCAGTGTGTGGTAATTGCATGACGGACAGGATTGCGCTGCGAACGTAACTTCTTTGGGGGAAAATTGAATCGGTTGGTTATGGTTAATTTCCTCTTGCATATGTTTCAACGTTCTTCGTGTGTTATTTTATGAATGCAGTGTTGTATGTAGTCTCCCAATCTCGGCTCCCTATTTGATGTGTTCCATAAGATTACAAACTGACATTTACACAATCCTAAATAAGGCACCAGCTTAGTTATGACTCAAGTTTAATATGCTGAAATTTCAATGATCAATGTTAAAATAAATTTCCAAATATAAACTGATTTATTTCCTTTTATTTAAATTCTCTTATATATATATATATATATATATATATATATATATATATATATATATATATATATATATATATATATATATTACCACACACACACACACACACACACACACACATATATATATATATATATATATATATATATAGCACCGGTTGTCGTATGACTATTAAAAGATTATAATTAATGTTAGTCTGGTTGGGAATTTGGAAAGCTGGACTGGATACCTGGTGAAACAGTTGCTCAGTAATGCAAGGTTAACTTCTCCAGACAGCTCACAGCTTTAACCTGCTTTTATTGTCTATCAGCACCGCTTTCATAGCAAATTAAAGCAACAACGCTACAAGCTGCCTAGCAGAGACACAATGGAGGGAAACAAGCAATTGACCTTCGCCATGGCCATAAATGTTGAGCTTAAGGTTTGCTCCACGGCAGAAACTGTCTTAAGCCTTGCTGTTTTCCCCAGCCTTGGGCTGACCATGTTGTTACGATGGGAGGTAGTCCGTTAGGCAGCCAGCCAGCGCTCGTGCAAAGATGGAACGTCTACCTGAATGAAAAAAGCGATGGTTGGAAGCCTGCTGTCGGAACTGATAGACCCAGCATCTCAACGGGTGCTTTTGAACATAGCTATAAAGACGGTTAGCTTCTACGTTCTCCTTCTCTAAGATCCTCTGGTAAGACCCTCTGGTAGACGCTCTGTCGAAATCTTGACATTTTATTGGGATGATGGTCCCAACCATGGCAAATTTGGTTCAAGATTGGACAGCACTCGGAATGGCTACGGTCACTGGTGGATGACTTGGAGCTTTTCCAGTACTGGAGTGAAGCTATAATTTTAGAAAAGACGCGCACTCACCCTTGTGACTCCACGGTCGTGCTACAGCCTCTTGGGCCGAACACGCAAATATGGATCCTGAATGCTAGTAACTGCCGCACACAGCCGGCGCTTAAGAAGTCAAGTTATTTGGTAAGATTCGGGCAGCAACGTTTTTCCGAGGTATAGTTCAGGTTGCGCAGGTTTGTTTGTCTTCGTGAAGTTAGTCATTTCGGTACCTGATGATCGCTATTTGATTTGCATAATGCACTTTGCATCTTTGAATGCTGTTTGCTCTTCCGAGTCCACTTTTCATTAGAACTTTCTGATCCTCTTGACCACTGGGAATATTCATCTTTCGATCCCGGATATTATACCAAAATTAGAATTAAACATTATTGTTTTTGAATATTTGTATTCATTGTCATCTTGTTGAAGGTTGTTTGCCCACTAGAATGCACATTAAGGGAAAGAAATATCGTCTTTCATCTGAGTGAGTTTCCACCCAATTTCGTAAGTGAATATAATGTTTTTTTTTTACGGTGGGCGCACCCCTGTTAAATTCATATTTAATAATACGTTATCCTTTGCGTGATCTTTTAATTACCTTCTAAAAGTAAATTCGCATGATTGCATAGAGATCTTCGCTCCGTTTTCCGATCACAGGGACTTTGACCTTTGCAACTCAGAGGTATACACTACTACAACCACAACCACCCCCACTCTTAATATGTACACATGATTAGTGTCATCGTTAATGAGTGCATCATTATTTTAATCCTACTTACGGGGCTACACTTAGAAACAAGATCGTGAATGGAATAGAAGGACCTGGCCAGGAGAAATGATTTTAAGTTTTATTTAAAATTTATTTTGTCAGATATTTTATGTTATTGGACAAATGATTAAAAATTTCTTTTGCTGCAGTTTGTAGGTGAACATCACAAGTCCTGCTGATCTTAAGTATAGTTCTCTGTTATCTGATCACTTACTTTTGGTACAATGTTCCACACGCCGTTAGACTTCGGATTATTGATTTGTGTCTCAATCTGTGTAAGTGCTGGTGTGACTTCTGGTGGAGGTCGGACGCAGCGGTAGTTGAATTACTTAGCCTGCAGCCTGATTTTTCATACATATGTAAAAGCCAGAATTACAAGATCGAATCCTCTGCCGCCCAAAGATACGGCCTCTCACGAATGTGCGTATCAGCGGGAGAAAATTTTCAGTTGGCAAACTTTGCGTAGATCGGCGTCACACCTGCGGAACAGAACGGCAGAACTGTGCGCTGGCCAGCCGAGTGCTGGGAGCACAGTGTGCTGGCGCTACGGCCGCCGCAGTAAATTTTCCCGGGGGTAATTTGGAGTGTGGCGAGTAGCAACGCGACGCGGGGAGGGGAAAAAAAAGGTACAGCCTACCAGCCCCCGCTGTGTGGGGCGTTCTGGCGCTCGCCGCCCCTTTATATGCGGGGGTGGGGGACGCGCGGGCACGCCGGCAAATTACGTCACCACAATCCCCCAACGGCCGCGCTACTCTTCATCCCCAACACCGCAGCGTTAAACAAACATACCGTTAATACCAGCAAGTAGAGGCGTTCTCCAGAACCAGCTTCTGATATTATGCGAAAGTCAGTTTACGAGAGGCTGACTGGACAAGAATAAAAGTTTTTTCCTGTAGAGATAGGCGGCAAAAGGCTTTTCACAGTTTACTAGAAACTGACACATGTTTTACAAACACTTTGAAGTAACAAATGATGATTTAGACATGACAAGAGGTAGCATCAAAAACAAGTACATGAGAGGAAATATCTGTGGGATACATCATACTTATTCCCTCTCTTTTCATTTAGACGTGATGTAGTGTCCCATTGAAAGTGTTAATCCTGTCAATGTAAGTAGTTATCAATAGACTTTACGTCCGCCCCCGGTAGCTGAGTGGTCAGCGTGACGGACTGTCAATCCTAAGGGCACGGGTTCGATTCCCGGCTGGGTCGGAGATTTTCTCCGCTCATGGACTGGGTGTTGTGTTGCCCTAACCATCATCACTTCATCCCCATCGACACGCAGGTCGCCGAAGTGGCGTCAAATCGAAAGACCTGCCCCAGGCGAACGGTCTACCCGACGGGAGGCCCTAGCCACACGACATTTCAATAGACTTTACAACATGTAGTTCAGAAAAACATACATCAGTCAGACTCGGTACTAATAATTCAAAATTCGAGTGTGAAAAGCGTAGTCAGTAGTAAGAGGAATAAAGTCAGTTTTCCATGAAGATACGCTACGTAACTGAAAAACGTGCTGAAATGCACTTAGCTCGTTGACTGATGTGATGCAGTCGATATTCGATGATACTTTAAAAAATTAAAAATAAAAAAACTCCATCCAGACAATTATCGGAATGCCCAAAGTTACCAACCGAACGCCGTGTCCTCCTAAGCCGATAGGCGTCACTGTATGTCGACATCGAGGAGTACATGGTCAGCACAGTGCTCTTCTGACAGTTGTCAGCGTTCGCGACTGGAACCATTATTTCTCAGTCAGACAGCATTGGCCTCACAAGGGCTGAGTGCACCCTGTTTACAAACAGGAAAAAAAAGGGAGCAGACAGGGAAAATAGTAGACAGACAATTAAGAAACATGGCAACAGCCTGGTTTCTGTTCGCAAAAGATATAAAAATTACACACAGCGACAGTATGATGTCCGTTCGCAAAACACACACAACACTTAACAATCACTGGATACACTGCACTAAAACAGCACGAAGATGACACACCACAGGCAAGGGCAGATGGGGGGGGGGCGGGGGACCCGGACAGATGAAAGGGAGAAAAGGGGGAGGAGAGGAAAATCGAAAGAGGGGGGCATCTGATGGAGGGAGAAGACTCAGAAGGGGGGACCAGGGCAGACACGAGAGGGAATGGGGAAAGGCAGAGGAAGGAAATGCAAAAGGACTTGGGGAGGAGAAGGGAGGCAGAGAGAGTGTAGGCAGGGAGAAACTGGATTGAAGGGGCAGAGGAGGGAGCCTGGGAAAAGGACAGAGGAAAGGAGGGGGAGGTGAGGATCAGAGTTGATAGGAAGGATAGATGGAGGGAGAGAGGGCATCATCCGGGAGAGGGAGTTGATGGAAGCCACCTTGGTTCAAAAATGGTTCAAATGGCTCTGAGCACTATGGGACTCAACTGCTGAGTTCATTAGTCCCCTAGAACTTAGAACTAGTTAAACCTAACTAACCTAAGGACATCACACACATCCATGCCCGAAGCAGGATTCGAACCTGCGACCGTAGCGGTCTCGAAGTTCCAGACTGCAGCGCAAGAACCGCGCGGCCACTTCGGCCAGCAAGCCACCTTGGGAAAGGAGATGAAGGATGTAGAGATGGAGGGTAGGGGGGACACAACAGTGAAGGTGCTGCAGAGGGTGGGGACTGGAGAGGAGAGTAGCAACCGGGGGATGAGGGGGATCAAGGCGGCGGGAGGTGTAGAGTATGCGGATATGTTCGAGGAATAGGAGCAGATGGGGGAAAGGAATCAGGTCGTAGAGGATCCACGTGGGGGATGGGAGGCGTATACGGAAGGAGAGGCGGTGTCCATGGTCAAGGTAGGTGAGGGTGGGGGAGGCAGACCCGGATGGTCCCACATCGAAGATGTACCCAAGCCCAATAGCGCTTAACTTCGATCAACTGACGGGAAGCAGTGTTACCATGGCCCCAAAGCTGCTGGCCGTCAACGAAAATACCTACATAAATTTTATTTGTTCTTAAGAACACGGAAATGAATTAAACGATCGGCATGCAAAGTAGTGATCGGGGAATAGAAATGCTGGAATGTAGCAGTTTACACTATCTGATAAAAGTATCCATACACCAGCAGTGGCACCAACAGCAGCAATATCACCCACGTTATTGTTGTGACAGTAAAAGTGTTTGGTGGTGTAGTGTTAGCAGTTAGCCAACACTACGAACACTACCTGAGTGAGGAAGCCGATATGCACGCGTTAACCCACGCAGGCTAGAGATAGGTCTGAAACAGGATACGTAATGAATGCTATAAAGAAAAGTACGTAGCTTCTGGAATACTTAACTTTAATCCATCATTTGTATACATCGTTCTTGATGAGACATGCGTCATACGATAACTATCAATTCCTATGGCGCCTTGCTAGGTCGTAGCCATTGACTTAGCTGAAGGCTATTCTAACTATCTGCTCTGCAAAGGAGCGAGGCTTCGTCAGTGTAGTCGCTAGCAAAGTCGTCCTTACAACTGGGGCGAGTGGTAGTAAGTCTCTCGAGACCTGCCGTGTGGTGGCGCTCGGTCTGCGATCACTGACAGTGGCGACACGCGGGTCCGACATGTACTAATGGACCGCGGCCGATTTAAAGCTACCACCTAGCAAGTGTGGTGTCTGGCGGTGACACCACAGGTGGCATACCACTGCAGCTAGCAGACCGAAAGAGAAGACACGGCTTTCTTCTTTTATTAAAAAAAAAATAACACCGTAATGTAACACACAGCCTAAGTTTATTTAATCTGGTATGGTTTGCAGTGAACCTGTTATATCAAAAAAATAAATTCTAAATTTGTGGCAAGATCGTATGAGACAAACTGCGTAGGTCATCGGTCCCTAAGCCTACACACTACTTAATCTAACTTAAGCTAACTTACGTTACGGACAAAACACACACCCATGCCCGAGGGAGACTTCTTGTCACGGTCCGCGCTGCTGCCCTGAGCGGCGTTATATTAAGTAAGTGACAATGTTGTAAACACCTAGTACAAAGTGTAATGCAGCACAACATTGGTGTGGCTCACAAGTTTAATTGATTCTCTGCAGGGATGTCAAGGTGAAATAACTCCACGAAAAAAAAAAAAAAAAAAAACCGTGAATAAATTGAAAAGGAAATGGTCATCAGAAAGACTGACTCAACAAACGGAAGAATCAAAATATAACGTTCGGTGAATCAGAAAGCTAAGTCACAGACATTAAGAGTGCATTGTGAATGCCGTTGTTATGCACGATGGAGTGATTGCGGAATGATTGAGAGTCGATACGGATGACATAAGGAAATCCTTTCTTAGAATCAGGCTTTAATACAGCCTTGCAAGACATAATATTAAATGAGGCAGACAGTTCAGACGACATACCTTCGGAATTTCTGAAATCGTTGTGGGAATTGGCAAGAAAGTGATTATTTAAAATCGTGCCTAAAATCTATGAGTCTGAAGGGTTACTCTGACTCTTTCGAAAAAATGCCCCCCACACAGTCCCGAAGATACCAAGGGCAGGTAAGTGAGACAACTGTCGCACAGTCAGCTTAACAGGTGAAGCATCCATGTTGCTGACCAGATATTTTACCATCCGACTACACAATTAGATCAATATTAAAACAACTTACGGGATACTTTCAATACATTCATATATATGTACATCTGCTTATATAGTATGTATGAGTGTTATACATCTACAGCTACATCTCTATTCCACAGTTAATATAAAGAACAATGAAAAAGAAAATTAAGAACGCTTTAGATGACGATCGGTTTGACTTTTGGAAGATAAGGGCAGCAGAGGCAGTACAGATGTCATACGTTCATAGGATCTGTCAACCTGTAAAAATAAGTCGACTGTGTAAAATGGTGTAAGTTGTTCGACCTTGAGAGAAAAATAGGAGTAAGCTATAGGAAAAGATGGATTATCTACAATAAGTAGAAAAACCAAGAGCAATGAGAAGAACGGATGACCAAGAACAAAGTGCTTGGATTACAAAGTGTGTGCCACTATTGCTCCATCCATACCTCGAAATACCAATGATGGGAACAGAAAAAAACTGTTAAGAGCGGGATTAAATTTTAGGGTAAAGTGATATCGATGATTAGATGATGACATTGCCATCCTCAGCGAAGTGATCATGAATTACCGTATGTGATTAATGAAATGAACAGTCTAGTCAGTGTAGAATATGAATTGAGAGTAAATCTAAGGGAGGCGAAAGTAATGAAATGAGATAAACTTAACATTTAAAGTGGGGACAACACAGCAGACGAATTTCAAATGTCTCATAATCTCATGATCTCATAAACTAAGTGAAAAGAAAATTCTTATACAGTTTACTTAGGCTCCATGTCTTTCACGTTCTTCATCGTTATTTCAATCCTCAAATGACTGAAATTAGCGAGAGCGTTGAGTTGACATACCACTACCTTGTCTCACCTTGACCCCATTATTTTTACAACTTCCATGAGTATTGAGTAACACTATCAGAAACATCAGATTTTGTTATTACTTAACATTACAGATATGCATAATTTCCACACAAATTCGCTTAATTCAAAAATGTATTCTCTACCACATGGCATTATGTTCTGACTAGTTCATTATCTTTTTATGCATTACCAGTTTCCTCTGTTACATCAACGATTCATATGATTGCAAGAAATCATCAGTACCAATTATCTGTTCTTATAGACCAGATAAAGACACAAAACTAATTCTAACACACCAAAATTACATAAAGACTATCTCTCGATGCAGAGTACATGCTGGTTTGGCTGCTACTCATTCACATTAAATAACACTCTGAACCCTAATTCATCAACAGGTACACTCGCTAGTGTTAAAATTGTGATCAAAAAGATATGTGGTTAATGACCCTGTTCCTCCACCTAGATGTTCAGAAAGAATCACAGGTTAGGGGAAGATACTGTTGTGCCTCCACCCTGCTGTGATTACACCCACGGCCTCCCCACCACCACTGCTGTCTGAACCAGTCCTTACTTCATATCTTCCTTTCTCAGTTGGCACCAATGTTCACATATTTCTGAATTTTGGCCATTGCAGTTGTACCTGAAACCACAAATTGCTACCAATGTTTTTACCACCTTTTTTGGTTGCTATACCTGGATAGTTCAGTAATACTTTAGTATGTTATAACGAGAAAAACGTTGGAAGCTTGCAACCAATTCTTATCACATACCATTCCTACCAGTGGCTCATACTTTCGACCCCACAGGACTTTTTCCAGCAAAATCTCGACCATTTCTTCACCTTAATATTGCTCTGGCGCTCTCTGTTTCCGCAGCCTTTTGTCTAATATCTACAGATTATTCCATTGTCTGTGATTCAAACCGCCAATCTCCTTAAAAAAATTGACATCATCATGCAATATCTGCACTTCTAAGCTGCATTTTCTTTATGTTTAGTCATCATTCAACATTTTTAGCTTGAACCACAGCAACATTACTCTCACATCAGTACCCAGGATTGTTGCTTCTAATATCCTCGGTACACCACATTTATTCCTAGTTTCTGTCTCCTCCCGACTTCGTACATTTCCCTGTATTTGACAAATTTATTCTCCTTAAGTTAAAAGTGTTACTTTACTTTTCTCAAGCTACCTTCCCACCACTTTAAATCAATAATTCATTCACTTGATGTAATCACTTGGTATTTCACTAACTTCCCTACCAGTTATTCCGTGAAAACTCCACAGATTTCTACAGCAACACTAGAAAGGAAGAAAATTGATTAAAGAAGAGAGGAAGAAAATAAAAACAAGGAAAGGAGATATTATTTTATAGAGTGTAGATGCACACAGTCACCCTGCTGTGAAGTATCCAAAAACATGGGAAACCACCACACTTTTTCATTATGTTAATACCTCTTCCACCGCCACCTGCTTATCTTCCCCGTTTCCCTGTTTAGGTGATGGCGCGTACTCACTCTTCCTACGTCAGTTTTAACTTCAGGACCATATAACGTTTGATTGTCAAACGTGCTGAAAATAGAGAAACGGTGGCTTCAAGAGGAACACAAATCAGTATAGAGCGTTTCCTGACAGCAAAACTATAGCGGGGAACGGAAGTTCGTGAAAGAATGACGCAAGTGTACGGCGATCATTGCATGTCCGTTGCAAGGGTGAAGGCATGGCACAAATTAGTTCAAGGAAGGACGGGTGTCGTTGCTGTATAACGCACGAATTCGAATGTCACTCAGATTTACTGATATTATTATCCAGTAGGTAGATGTGGTCTTTGGCGAAAGCCAGCAAATTACGGTGGCGGCCATTGCCCCAGAGATCGGACTGAGCGTCGGAACTGCGACGGATATTCAATGCTCTTATTATGCCATTGTTTGATAAATTTATGATCACTGCAACGAAATGTACCTGAAGCCATTTGCTCTTCTCGGAAAGCCCCCGTCTCTGTATTTTCAGCAGCACCGAGAGCAGCGGCGGCCGACAGGTGCGCGTGCTCGCTCTGTCATCACATGGGTATGCGCCCGTGTTCCTCTAGCCGCGAGTTTGGGGCCTCTGCCCTCTAAGATCTCTTGTAGGAATTGCACCTTCTTCCGTAGGCAATTGCACTGCGGCCTCTTCGCCGGTATTAATTTTAAACCTTCCGTCTCGTTTCCTTTTGAATAACTCCAATAATCCTTTTTTTTTTAAAGTTAGATGCAGCCAGACGTCTACTTTAAATTCTTATTGCTATAAAATAGTTATTGTGTGTCTTACGTTACTACATCAGTTGTGAAGTACTCTAAATAGTCAGAGTTACGAAGTCTTCCAGCAAGCTGCACAGATCATTCATCTACCAAAGCACTCAATTTAACATTGAAACTTACGTAAATGTAAATATTACAGATCAAGCCTTTACATCTTTGAACCGTTCTTTCACAACTCTTTTTAATTTATTGAATATGTTATTTTTGTAGCGAATGTATTTTATAGATTAGGAGACGCGTGATGGTTTTCTTAGTCATGACTGGTGCAGTGGAATGGTAGCACGAACTAGAGCATCAGTGAAGCTTTCTAGAAGCTCTGTTTCTCCTTGATTATTAAGAATGTTTGATCCGTATTTGTTATGTACGATACTTTTCATTATCATCTACGGGTTCTTTTGTAGATTTTTTTTTATTCTTCGATGCTTAACCAGATTATTGCAGTCGTCAGAATTATCTCTTTTGTCATTTGCGTGACCGGTCTTGAAAACATTTTTGTGTCAGAAGGCACTTATATATTCCTTGAACCTTGAACGGAATTTGACGAGTCAGACCAACATATTGTACTGGACACTCATCACATTTTCTCTTACAAGTATTTATTTGTCTGTTTTAAGCTTGTCTTCTGTATAATTTATTTTTGGTTATAAAGCAATTCATATGTGTTGTGGCCTAAGTACAGTTTTTTTCTAAAAAATATGTTGAAATTTGTGTGAAATCTTATGGGACTTAACTGCTAAGGTCATCAGTCCCTAAGCTTACACACGACTTAACCTATATTATCCTAAGGACAAAAACACACCCATGCCCGAGGGAGGACCCGAACCTTCGCCGGGACTAGCCGCACAGTCCATGACTGCAGCGCCTGAGACCGCTCGGCTAATTCCGCGCGGCAGTTTTTTTCTACGCAGTAGTATCAAATCTTGGAACACCTGCTGGTATGATCTCGGTGCGGTTCCTGTTTCTAAATTTGCTGCTACTCAGCATGATTCTCTGTGTTATATACACCGCAATGTTACTATGTAATGGTTTGGTGAAGACTTGAAGACACATGAAAACTTATATTTGGCGTTGATGGTGTTCTGTAGATATTCAGTATATATTCACTGTTTTGGCCGGAGATAATTTAATTCTGAAACTGAATCTCACATTAATTAACAGGATATATAAACTGGGATATCTGGAATGAGATCGCAAAGATGCCTAGAAAATACTGTCTCCCGCCTAGTATAAGGGCCTGGTGAGAGATTTCGCCTTATGTCATGGACCTCACATAACATTATTGTCATACGGTTCCTTCTTCGTGACAATTCTCGGCCGCACTCTGCAGGGGCAATGAAGATGCTCCTGCAGCGTTTCCGATGGGAAGTGTTTGATCACCCACAGTACAGCCCGTAATTGGCCCCCGCTGTGTTTCTTCTCTGCTCAG
The DNA here is from genome assembly GCF_021461395.2 of Schistocerca americana. Taxonomy (NCBI): domain Eukaryota; kingdom Metazoa; phylum Arthropoda; class Insecta; order Orthoptera; family Acrididae; genus Schistocerca; species Schistocerca americana. The sequence goes on from NC_060120.1 coordinate 41,274,993, forward strand.
ATGATTTGCTGTCTACGAAGACAACGATTTGGCACAGACAACGAGCTGTAGATCAGCGTACAGAACTGGCGGTAAAGCACTGGTGGCTGCCTTCTAGGATGTTGTTTGTTGTGGTCTTCAGTCCTGAGACTGGTTTGATGCAGCTCTCCATGCTACTCTATCCTGTGCAAGCTTCTTCATCTCCCAGTACCTAGTGCAGCCTACATCCCTCTGAATCTGCTTAGTGTATACATCTCTTGGTCTCCCTCTACTATTTTTACCCTCCACGCTGCATCCAATACTAAATTGGTGATTCCTCGATGTCTCAGAATATGTCCTGCCAACCGATTCCTTCTTCTAGTCAAGTTTTGCCACAAGCTCCTCTTCTCCCCATTTCTATTCAATACCTCCTCATTAGTTATGTGATCCTCCCATCTAATATTCATCATTCTTCTCTAGCACCACATTTCGAAAGCTCCTATTCTCTTCTTGTTTACGCTATTTATCGTCCACGTTTCACTTCCATACACGGCTACACTCCATACAAATACTTTCAGAAACGACTTCCTGACATTTAAATCTATATTCGATGTTAACAAATTTTTCTTCTTCAGAAACGCTTTCCTTGCCATTGCCAGTCTACATTTTATATTCGCTCTACTTCGACCATCATCAGTTATTTTGCTCCCCAAATAGCAAAACTCCTTTACTACTTTGAGTGTCTCATTTCCTAATCTAATTCCCTCAGCATTACCCGACTTAATTCGACTACATTCCATTATCCTCGTTTTGCTTTTGTTGATGTTCATCTTACGCTGTCCTTTCAAGACACTGTCCATTCCGTTCAACTGTTCTTCCCAGTCCTTTGCTGTCTCTGATAGAATTACAATGTCATCGGCGAACCTCAAAGTTTTTATTTCTTCTCCATGGATTTTAATAACTACTCCGAATTTTTTTTTGTTTCCTTCACTGCTTGCTCTACATACAGATTGAATAACATCGGGGATAGGCTACAACCATGTCTCACTTCCTTCCCAACCACTGCTCCCCTTTCGTGCCCCTCGACTCTTACAACTGCCATCTGCTTTCTGTACAAATTGTAAATAGCCTTTCGCTCCCTGTATTTTACCCCTGTCACCTTCAGAATTTGAAAGAGAGTATTCCAGTCAACATTATCAAAAGCTTTCTCTAAGTCTACAAATGCTAGAAACGTAGGTTTGCCTTTCCTTAATCTTTCTTCTAAGATACGTCGTAGGGTCAGTATTGCCTCACGCGTTCCAACATTTCTACGGAATCCAAACTGATCTTCCCCGAGGACAGCTTCTACCAGTTTTTCCATTCGTCTGTAAGGAATACGCGTTAGTATTTTGCATCCGTGACTTATTAAACTGATTGTTCGGTAATTTTCACATCTGTCAGCACCTGCTTTCTTTGGGATTGGGTTTATTATTTTCTTCTTGAAGTCTGAGGGTATTTCGCCTGTCTCATACATCTTGCTCACCAGATGGTAGAGTTTTGTCAGGACTGGCTCTCCGAAGGCTGTCAGTACTTCTAATGGAATGTTGTCTACTCCGGGGGCCTTGTTTCGACTCAGGTCTTTCAGCGCTCTGTCAAACTCTTCACGCAATATCATATCCCCCATTTCATCTTCATCTACATCCACTTCCATTTCCATAATATTTCCTCAATTACATCGCCCTTGTATAGACCCTCTATATACTCCTTCCACCTTTCTGCTTTCCCTTCTATGCTTAGAACTGGGCTTCCATCAAAGCTCTTTTTAATTTTCATGTAGGCAGTATCTATCTTACCCCGAGGGAGATAAGCCTCTACATCCTTACATTTGTCCTCTAGCCATCCATGCTTAGCCATTTTGCACTTCCTGTCGATATCATTTTTGAGACGCTTGTGTTCCTTTTTGCCTGCTTCGTTTACTGCATTTTTATATTTTCTCCTTTCATCAATTATATTCAATATTTCTACTGTTACCCAAGGGTTTCTACTAGCCCTCGTCTTTTTACCTATTTGATGTTCTTCAAATGGTTCAAATGGCTCTGAGCACTATGGGACTTAACGTCTACGGTCATCAGTCCCCTAGAACGTTGAACTACTTAAACCTAACTAACCTAAGGACATCACACAACACCCAGTCATCACGAGGTAGAGAAAATCCCTGACCCCACCGGGTATCGAACCCGAGAATCCCGGGCGCGGGATGCGAGAACGCTACCGCACGACCACGAGCTGCGGACTATTTGATGTTCTGCTGTCTTCACTATTTTATCCCTCAAAGCTACCCATTCTTAATCTACTGTATTTCTTTCCCCCATTCCTGTCAATTGTTCCCTTATGCTCTCCCTGAAACTCTGTACAACCTCTGGTTCTTTCAGTTTATCCAGGTCCCATCTCATTAAATTCCCACCTTATTGCAGTTTCTTCAGCTTTAATCTAAAGTTCATAACCAATAGATTGTGGTCAGAGTCCACATCTGCCCGTGGAAATTTCTCACAATTTAAAACCTGGTTCCTAAATCCCTGTCTTACAATTATGTAATCTATCTGATGCATTTTAGTATCTCCAGTATTTTTCCATACGTACAACCTTCTTTCATTATTCTTAAATCAAGTGTTAGCTATGATTAAGGTATGCCCTGCGCAAAATTCTACCAGGCGGCTTCCTCTTCCATTTCTTAGCACCAATCCATATTCGCCCACTATGTTTCATTCTCTCCCTTTTCCTACTCTTGAATTCCAGCCACCGATGACTATTAAATTTTCGTCTCCCTTCACTACCTGAATAATTTCTTTTATCTCATCATACATTTCATCAATTTCTTCATCTGCAGAGCTAGTTGGCATATAAACTTCTACTACTGTAGTAGGCGTGGGCTTCGTGTCTATCTTGGCCACAATAATGCATTCACTATGCTGTTTGTAGTAGCTGGCAGCACTCCTATCTTTCTATTCATTATTAAACCTGCTCCTGCATTACCCCTGTTTGATTTTCTATTTATAAACCTGTATTCACCCGACCAAGCCGACCGAGGTGACCTCGCGGTTCTAGGCGCTGCAGTCCGGAACCGCGCGACTGCTACGGTCGCAGGTTCGAATCCTGCCTCGGACATGGATGTGTGTGATGTCCTTAGGTTAGTTAGGTTTAAGTAGTTCTAAGCTCTGGGGGACTGATGACCTCAGATGTTAAGTCCCTTACTGCTCAGAGCCATCACCTGACCAAATTTCTTGTTCCCCCTGCCATGGAACTTCGCTAATTCCCGCTATATCTAACTTTAACCTATCCATTTCCCTTTTTAAACTTTCTAACCTACCTCCCCGTTTAAATTATCTGACATTCCACTCTCCGATCCGTAGAACGCCAGTTTTCTCTCTCCTGACAACAACGTCCTCTTGAGTAGTCCCCGCCCGAATGGGGGACTATTTTACCTCCGGAATATTTTACCCAAGAGGACGTCATCATCATTTAATAATGCAGTAAACCTGCATCCCCTCGGTAAAAATTGCGGTTGTAGTTTCCCCTTGCTTTCAGCCGTTCGCAGTTCCAGAACAGCAAGGCCATTTTGGTTAGTGTTACAAGGCCACATCAGTCAATTATCCAGACTGTTGCCCCTTCAACTACTGAAAAGGCTGTTGCCCCTCTTCAGGAACCACACGTTTGTCTGGCCTCTCAACAGATACCCCTCCATTGTGGTTGCACCTACGGTACGGCTATCTGTATTGTTGAGGCACGCAAGCCTCCCCACCAACGGCAAAGTCCATGGTTCATGAGGGAAAGCTGGTACAGCGCTACAACCAATGTCAAAGTCGGAGCGGTGACTACGAAGAGAAGTGAATGGATTGTGTAGCTAGCTGCTGCAAATAAAACATATTTGATTTTCACAGTGGTTTCTATTTCGCGACCGATCGGAACTTACTTTCCGAATGGCCCTCGTAAATAAAACTGAGCAGCCTGATATTATCTATAAATATTCAGTATAGACGTCACATCTGATCAGAAATATAAGCACAACTATTACTGACAGTGATATGGTATGTCCATGTTCGTCTTTATGATGGGCTGAACTCTGACGGGAACACATTCATTGAGGTTTGTGAATAACTGTGGAGGAATGGCAGCACATTTGTAAGGAGGCTACGGCCTTGCATCTTACATGAGTCCATTTAACGTGACACTTCAGGTTTTGTTGGAGTAATATTCTAAATTACGGTGTAGGAAATCTATGTGGAAACGCATCGGCACGCGAGAATTCCGCGATTTTGTAATTATAAGATTTTGCGGAAAGGAAGTACGCGGGAGACAGCTCGGCTACCTCTCCGCCTAGCCGCCGAAGGCCACAGCCTAACGGTATGAATGGTGACGTGCGGTTCTGGGCGCTACAGTCTGGAACCGAGCGACCGCTACGGTCGCAGGTTCGAATCCTGCCTCGGGCATGGATGTGTGTGATGTCCTTAGGTTAGTTAGGTTTAATTAGTTCTAAGTTCTAGGTGACTGATGACCTCAGAAGTTAAGTCGCATAGTGCTCAGAGCCACTTTTTGAATGGTGAACTGGGGGATTTCTGTAACACGTTTAGAGAGGCCACAGCGGTCGCCAACCTCTGAAGGATGTGCGGCTGCGGGTGTTCAAGTGTTTGCCAAAACAGAGCAGTGGGTAGCTGGACGGGCTTTCCTATGCGTGCTCTGGCCTATGTCCCACTAATTTTATGCAAAAATCGGACGAGCAACGGGTGGGGCGTTACGCATTCTTCCTCAAGAGCAGAAAGCAGACAACGTAGCATCTACAGTCTGCAGTGAAGTGGACGCTCTAACCAATCCCAAAGGTGTTCCATTGGGTCCAAGTTGGGGCTCTAACAGGCCTGTCTATTTTAGAAACGTTATTCCCCACATCACTCACAGATGCAAAGTTTTGAACGTGGCTTCTTGGTTCAGTGAGCGTTTATAAATTAAAATTGAAACAAATGAGACCTCGGTCACAATTTTTTAGTCTTATTTACCACGTTTCCCTCCAAGAACCATGGACCTTGTCGTTGGTGGGAAGGCTTGCGTGCCTCGGCCATATAGATCGCCGTACCGTAGGTGCAACCACAACGGAGGGGTATCTGTTGAGAGACCAGACAAACATGTGGTTCCTGAAGAGGGGCAGCAGCCTTTTCAGTAGTTGCAGGGGCAACAATCTGGATGATTGACTGATCTGGCCTTGTAACAATAACCAAAACCGCCTTCCTGTGATGGTACTGTGAACGGCTGAAGGCAAGGGGAAACTACAGCCGTAATTTTTCCCGAGGGCATGCAGCTTTACTGTATGATTAAATGGTGATGGCGTCCTCTTGGGTAAAATATTCCGGAGGTAAAATAGTCCCCCATTCGGATCTCCGGGCGGGGACTACTCAAGAGGACGTCGTTATCAGGAGAAAGAAGACTGGCGTTCCACGGATCGGAGCGTGGAATGTCAGATCTCTTAATCGGGCAGGTAGGTTAGAAAATTTAAAAAGGGAAATGGATAGGTTAAAGTTAGATATAGTGGGAATTAGTGAAGTTCGGTGGCAGCAGGAACAAGACTTCTAATCAGGTGAATACAGGGTTATATATACAAAATCAAAGAGGGGTAATGCAGGAGTCGGTTTAATAATGAATAAAAAAATAGGAGTGCGGGTAAGCTACTACAGACAGTATAGTGAACGCATTATTGTGGCCAAGATAGACACGAAACCCACGCCTACTACAGTAGTACAGGTTTATATGCCAACTAGCTCCGCAGGTGACGAAGCAATTGAAGAAATGTATGATGAAATAAAAAAAAATTATTCAGATAGTGAAGGGAGACGAAAATTTAATAGTCATTGGTGACTGGAATTCGGTAGTAGGAAAAGGGAGAGAAGGAAACGTAGTAGGTGAATATGGACTGGGGCTAAGGAATGAAAGAGGAAGCCGCCTGATAGAATTTTGCACAGAGCACAACTTAATCATAACTAACACTTGGTTCAAGAATCATAAAAGAAGGTTGTATACATGGAAGAAGCCTGGAGATACTGACAGGTTTCAGATAGATTACATAATGGTAAGACAGGGATTTAGGAACCAGGTTTTAAATTGTAAGAAATTTCCAGGCGCAGATGTGGACTCTGATCACAATCTATTGGCTATGAACTGTAGATTAAAACTGAAGAAACTGCAAAAAGGTGGGAATTTAAGGAGATGAAACCTGCATAAACTGAAAGAACCAGAGGTTGTACAGAGTTTCAGGGAGAGCATAAGGGAGCAACTGACAGGAATGGGGGAAAGAAATACTGTAGGAGAAGAATGGGTAGCTCTGAGGGATGAAGTAGTGAAGGCAGCAGAGGACCTAGTAGGTAAAAAGACGAGGGCTAGTAGAAATCCTTGGGTAACAGAAGAAATACTGAATTTAATGGATAAAAGGAGAAAATATAAAAATGCAATAAATGAAGCAGGCAAAAAGGAATACAAACGTCTCAAAAACGAGATCGACAGGAAGTGCAAAATGGGCAAGCAGGGATGGCTAGAGGACAAATGTAAGGATGTAGAGGCTTATCTCACTAGGGGTAAGATAGATACTGCCTACAGGAAAACTAAAGATATCTTTGGAGAACAGAGAACCACTTGTATGAATATCAAGAGCTCAGATGGAAACCCAGTTCTAAGTGAAGAAGGGAAAGCAGAAAGGTGGAGGAAATATATAGAGGGCCTATACAAGGGCAATGTACTTGAGGGCAATATTATGGAAATGGAAGAGGATGTAGATGTAGATGAAATGGGAGATACGATACTGCGTAAAGAGTTCGACAGAGCGCTGAAAGACCCAAGTCGAAACAAGGCCTCAGGAGTAGACAACGTTCCATTAGAAGTACTGACGGCCTTGGGAGAGCCAGTCCTGATAAAACTCTATCATCTGGTGAGCAAGATGTATGAGACAGGCGAAATACCCGCAGACTTCAAGAAGAATATAATAATTCCGATCCCAAAGAAAGCAGGTGCTGACAGATGTGAAAATTACCGAACAATCAGTTTAATAAGTCACGGTTGCAAAATACTAACGCGTATTCCTTACAGACGAATGGAAAAACTGGTAGAAGCTGTCCTCGGGGAAGATCAGTTTGGATTCCGTAGAAATGTTGGAACACGTGAGGCAATACTGACCCTACGACGTATCTTAGAAGAAAGATTAAGGAAAGGCAAACCTACGTTTCTAGCATTTGTAGACTTAAAGAAAGCTTTTGACAATGTTGACTGGAATACTCTCTTTCAAATTCTGCAGGTGGCAGGGGTAAAATACAGGGAGCGAAAGGTTATTTACAATTTGTACAGAAACCAGATGGCAGTTATAAGAGTCGAGGGGCACGAAAGGGAAGCAGTGGTTGGGAAGGGAGTGAGACAGGGTTGTAGCCTATCCCCGATGTTATAAAATCTGTATATTGAGCAAGCAGTGAAGGAAACAAAAGAAAAATTCGGAGTAGGTATTAAAATTCATGGAGAAGAAATAAAAACTTTGAGGTTCGCCGATGACATTGTAATTCTGTCAGAGACAGCAAAGGACTGGGAAGGGCAGTTGAACGGAATGGACAGGGTCATGAAAGGAGGGTATAAGATGAACATCAACAAAAGCAAAACGTGGATAATGGAATGTAGTCGAATTAAGTCGGGTGATGCTGATGGAATTAGATTAGGAAATGAGACACTTAAAGTAGTAAAGAAGTTTTGCTATTTGGGGAGCAAAATAATTGATGATGGTCGAAGTAGAGAGGATATAAAATGTAGACTGGCAATGGCAAGCAAAGCGTTTCTGAAGAAGAAAAATTTGTTAACATCGAGTATAGATTTAAATGTCAGGAAGTCGTTTCTGAAAGTATTTGTATGGAGTGTAGCCATGTATGGAAGTGAAACGTGGACGATAACTAGTTTGGACAAGAAGAGAATAGAAGCTTTCGAAATGTGGTGCTACAGAAGAATGCTGAAGATTAGATGGGTAGATCATATAACTAATGAGGAGGTATTGAATAGGATTGGGGAGAAGAGAAGTTTGTGGCACAACTTAACCAGAAGAAGTGATCGGTTGGTAGGACATGTTCTGAGGCATCAAGGTATCACCGATTTAGTATTGGAGGGCAGCGTGTAGGGTAAAGATAGTAGAGGGAGACCAAGAGATGAATACATTAAACAGATTCAGAAGGATGTAGGTTGCAGTAGGTACTGGGAGATGAAGAAGCTGGCACAGGATAGAGTAGCACGGAGAGCTGCAACAAACCAGTCTCAGGACTGAAGACCACAACAACAACAACCACGTTTCAACACTTCTAAGAGTGCCTTCAACAGAATATAGACATTTGATGTGGTCTACAACATGATTACAAATTTATAGGAAGAAAAATTTTTTTATGTAAAGAAAAGAGTAAGTACTGACTGACAGTACTAGACAGGGACAGTACTTACATGTCACGTAGAAAATAAGTAGCAGGCCAGAAGGGCTTTAGTTACAAAATATTTAAGGTATGAGCAGCATTTAGAGGCTCGCCTTCTCACATTCCTTTTAAATATTTTGCGACTAAGGCCCTTCTGGCCTGTTATTTATTTTATACGTGACATGTAACAGCTGTCTCTATTGTCCGTCAATACTTACACTTTTTTCCTATAAAAAAATTTTCTCATAAATTTGTAATCATGTTGTAGACCTCTTTAAATGTCTAAATTCTGATGAAGGCACTCTTAGAAGTGTTGAAACCTGGTAGACAAGACTACAAATTGTGACCGAGGACTCAATTGTTTCAGTTTTAGTTCACAGATGCTGCTTTAAGGCAGGGTGCACTGTGATGCTGATACGATCATCATCTGCGTACTGTTCCTCTGTTGTACACAGTACAACAAGCTGTGAAACGTGTTCCTATCTTCAGCATTCAGCATTTTTGTAAGTGCAATGAGGTGGCCACACCTTACCCATGAAAAAGACTGGAGTATCATTACATCGTCTCCTCCATACTTAATTTTAGACACTAAATATCCCATCGGATTGTCACAGGATGTAGCATGATTCATGGCTCTAAATCACTCGTTTGTAGTCATCCACTGTCCAGCAGCGTCAGTATTTACTGCACCTGAAGCGTCGCTTGTCACTGACCATAGAAAGTGTGTCGTAGAAGCAGCTTAAGCGTTGTAGCCCATTCTGTTTCGGTCCCAAAGCACAACCACTGTGCTAGGTGATCGCTGGTAGCCCTTAGGAAAACGCAAGACTTTGCTTCCACTGATTTCGTGCGAAATTTTATACCTACCCTTCCCTCCCTGTCCATTAGTACATGAGTTCTTCCTGGTCTTGATTTAGCTGTAGCTGTTTCTTCGCGTTTCCGCCTCATAATCACATCAGTAACAGTCGACGTGGGAGGCTTTAGAAGTGTTCAGAAGTGCCCAATGCATTTATTACTCAGGTGACATCAGATGATTAGTCCATGTTCGAACCCAGTGAGCTCTCTTTTTATTCTATTGTTATTCTATTCTACTGTTACTGCTTCTCTACTGACCACACGTACCAATCATTTCCGCTGCCTTTTATTCAAGCGGATCCGCCTCTGGTGACAACATCATCATCGCATCCAATTTCGGTTTAGGCGTCCTTGCCTATTTCAAGTAGACTGCAGCAGGACGCCCAAGATTCCTCTTCTCTTGAGGCGTATACTCGTACATTATTTTAGGTATTTGTTCAACTGACATCCTCTTAATATTTGCTGGCCATTACTTTTCGGAGCCCTCTATTTTCGTGACACATAGTGGTCCACTCTACATTACATGATGCACTTGAATATATCTGATCAGGCAGTGTCTTTGGCATGGTCGCTTATTTCCAACGATGCCACTGGAGAGTAAATCGAAGAACGACGAATATAATGAGAAGTGGTAGAAATGAGAACAGCAAGAAACTTAACATCAGTATTGATGGTTACGAAGTCGATCAAGTTAAGGAATTCTGCTACCTAATCAGTAAAATAAACAATGATGGACGGAGCATGGAGGACATCATAAGCAGACTAGCTATGGCAAAAAAGGCATTCCCGGTCAAGACAAGTCTACTAATATCAAATATCGGCCTTAATTTGAGGAAGACATTTCTGAGAATGTATGTCTGGAGTAAAGAATTGTATGGTAGTGAAATATGGACTGTGGGAAAACCGGAACAAAGGAGAATCGAAACATTTGAGATGTGGTACTACAGACGAATGTTGGAAATTGGGTGGACTGATAAGGTGAGGAATGAGGAGGTTCTACGGAGAATAGGAGAGGAGAGGAATATGTGGAAAACACTGACAAGAAGAAGGGACAGGATGATAGGACATCTGTTAAGACATGAGGGAATAACTTCCATGCACTAGAGGAAGCTGTAGAGGGCAAAAACTGTAGAGGAAGACAGAGATTGGAATACCTCCAGCAAATAATTAAGGTTGTAGGCTGCAAGTGATTCTCTGAGATGAAGAGGTTAGCACAGGAGAGGAATTCGTGGCGCATCAAACCAGTCAGAAGAATGATGACAATAAAAAATAACACTACTGTCCCGATAAAATGAACTAAGTACTTAGCACAATGTTTCAGCAATCGAGAGGAAAGGGAATCAAATCCCCTTACGGCTATCGTCAAGTATGGTTTCCTTTCTCTGCTCCTTGTTTGCATTCAGGGTAACTAAACATTTCACGTACTGGAAATGCAAAGATTCTCTTTTGTGTGTTTCTAGTCATTCTTATTTTTCATTTTATTAAATATATTTTAGTTCAACAGTTATTTTGTAGAATCAAGAAGTCAACATTTTGGTGAAGTTTTTATTACTTACGCCTATCTACTGCGCATTAACACTCACGCATATGAAGTTTTACCTGCGGAGACGGTGGTATGACCTGTGTATATTGTGACACTATAGCTTCGATTCGCGTCCCAGAAAGCAAGTCTGGTTGAAGGGCGTGGGCGTGGGCTCGGCTTGCTTCGAAGTTACTAGCTTACTGACAGAGACCGGCCGCCTAGTACAATACATTGTTTGGGTGTCAGCAGCGCATGAATTATTCAGAGCCCGTCGCCCTGTCACGGCACGTCGTGGCCGTTCCCTCGACAGATAAGGATACTTTCCGGCTCGGTACATACAACTGCCACGTCAGCCGCTGTTTCCTTGGGCGTTGTACCCTCCGTCCCTCTTCCGGGAACACACGCTGTTCTCCGGCTCTTGCACCTGCAGCACTCAGAGCAGCTTTCACAGCAGACAATGAGACCTGAGGTACACTCTGAGCCGAGTGTTCGTAGTTTAGCTGCCTGGTAGATCACTAGCGACGTGGAATTCCTGCACTCACCGATTGTTCAGCACTAGCGAACACAAGACGCAGTCTCTTTCTGATGTTAAGTTTCTTAATCTCTCAGTTCGACAGGGTGAAATCGCATGACAAATGGACTTTTAGTTCCGATGATGAGGTAAAATGCTGATTGGAATGGCTTGTCATGTTCCCAGACGTAAACTTCTAGACAAAAGTATGGATAACGGTGCACCTTCACCAGCAGCAACCAGGTAACGAGGAATCGCGGCATTTATGCACACTGATTCATGATCAGTCAGCAGGCACCCATAGTTCACATGTTCATAAATAATCTTCGGACCCAGGTTCAACGCTCGCGGTCGAACGCGGAGTAGGCAGTTTATTTCCCTCAGTGATGGTTCGTTTTTTTTTGTATGTATTTGCAATGCAGTCTCACATCTTTGCTTGCACTTGTGCGGGGGACTTCGTACTGAAATTTAAACAATTCCGGCTTTCTTTGCGAGGGCGTGGAGAAAAGTAATACCCCCGAATTTTTTATGTGAACACTTTTAACATTCTACATATTCACTCCCCATATGTACAGGGCTATTACAAATGATTGAAGTGATTTCATAAATTCACTGTAGCTCCATTCACTGACATATGGTCACGACACACTACAGATACGTAGAAAAACTCATAAAGTTTTGTTCGGCTGAAGCCGCGCTTCAGGTTTCTGCCGCCAGAGCGCTCGAGAGCGCAGTGAGACAAAATGGCGACAGAAGCCGAGAAAGCGTATGTCGTGCTTGAAATGCACTCACATCAGTCAGTCATAACAGTGCAACGACACTTCAGAACGAAGTTGAACAAAGATCCACCAACTGCTAACTCCATTCGGCGATGGTATGCGCAGTTTAAAGCTTCTGGATGCCTCTGTAAGGGGAAATCAATGGGTCGGCCTGCAGTGAGCGAAGAAACGGTTGAACGCGTGCGGGCAAGTTTCACGCGTAGCTGCGTAAGTCGACGAATAAAGCAAGCAGGGAGCTAAACGTACCACAGCCGACAGTTTGGAAAATCTTACGGAAAAGGCTAAAGCAGAAGCATTTCTTAAACAGGAGATTGGAAAACCAATGGATCGGTCGTGGTGGAGATCATGATCAACAATTCATGTCATGGCCTCCACGCTCTCCCGAATTAACCCCATGCGATTTCTTTCTGTGGGATTATGTGAAAGATTCAGTGTTTAAACCTCCTCTACCAAGAAACGTGCCAGAACTGCGAGTTCGCATCAACGATGCTTTCGAACTCATTGATGGGGACATGCTGCGCCGAGTGTGGGAGGAACTTGATTATCGGCTTGATGTGTGCCGAATCACTAAAGGGGCACATATCGAACATTTGTGAATGCCTAAAAAAACTTTTTGAGTTTTTGTATGTGCGTGCAAAGCATTGCGAAAATATCTCACATAATAAAGTTATTGTAGAGCTGTGAAATCGCTTCAATCATTTGTAATAACCCTGTACATATCTAGAGCACTATGCAGCTGGAGGGTTCCGGCTTGTAGTATCTAACATGACGGTGTGAAGCGTAGATACGCAGGTACAGGAGAAACAGTGTGCTGTAATCGAGTTTCGAATCCCAGAGTTCGTCCACACGTGACAATGTCTGACCACACTCGAGGGTAGCGATGTCTGCAACAGTCCGACGTCTTGGATTCACTATCATCGGTAGACCTGCGTACAGTCCCGACTTGGCCCATCCGATTCTAATCTCCTTCCAGGACTTAAAGAACGTCTTCGAGGACTTCACTTACACAGTGATGAGGCGGGATAAACGTAGGTGTGGTTGCGACTTCGTCAATAGAGTCAGACATCCTACAGCGATAGTTAAAATAAACTGGTCACTCGATGGGAGAAATGTGTTCGTCCACCTGGTGACTATCATGAAAAATATACATGCAGAAACGAAGAACTGATATTGTTTATAACGTCTGTTTTGTATAAAAAGCCTTAAGAGATTTCACATAAGGTATTCGAAGGCTTTATTTTTCAGCGCGCCCACGTAGATATACATGAATGTGCAGATCTGTTATTCAGGTAACTGAAAATATTTTTTTGTGATTCTTCTGGTGATAACTTTTGCTGCTCCGCTTTATTATAAGAGATAAACCCATGGAACAAATGTTAAATTGATTCTCCAACTTTTTCCACAAACTTTCGGGCTTTAAAAGACACCCTTCTCCAGGCTATGTCTAGTGGGAAAGAGCTTTGCGAAGACATACCTCTGGCACTAAATGGCAGAAATGCTTATTGCTTTGGCAGCAGAATTGTTTAACTGAAGCAGAATTGGTTAGCTGAGCCACGAGACAAGGCAGTGCATTTCTTCGCGTCTGAAGACAGATCACGAACATTAAAATCAAATGTTCAGGTAAATTCATCAAACACTTTTCATTACCTCGCTCCAAAAGATTTTTCCATTACTGTATGACAATTATCATTGTATCCCACACTCACAAGTTATCTCAAGCACACCTATTAAGCTAAAGTGTAGCCGTAAGTTTTTCTGACAATTCGGATTTTCCTGCATAACACCAGAGACATCAACCACCCACTCTCGATTTCGTATTTTTGTTTTTATTTTTGTGACAATTTGATTTCTGTCGTGTTGCTATCCTGAGAGGGAAAGGAAAGTCAATAGTGTATGAATGCGTAAATATTCTCCTGTGTTTTGTATTTGGTGTGCCACTCTCAGAAATCGAAGAACCAATGCTATATTAGTATTAACAAGTATGCTAACTCGAAATGTTACAGGCTGTCAGCTCACCAGGTCAGAAGTCGTTCACCTTTCAGATGGATTCGATACAGATGTAGCCCATCTTCTTTTCTGGCTGGGTGGTCACAACAGTGTTTGCAAAAGTTATTGAAAAGTGTGTGTGTATGTAAGGATAATTGATCCTTTTATATCACACGATTTGCTATCAAATGCACAGTTCGGCTTTATAGGTCGTTTAACAACTGAAAATGCTATATTCTTTTTTCTCTGTGAGGTACTGGATGGGCTAAACAAAAGGTTTCGAACGCTTGGCAAATTATTTGATTTCACTAAGGCATTTGATGGTGTTGATCACAAAATGTTGCTCCAGAAGTTGGACCATTACAGAATATGGTGAGTAGCTCACAATTGGTTCACCTCTTACTTAAGCAACAGACAGCAAAAGGTCATTATTCACAATGTTGATAACGGCTGTGATGTGGGATCTGAGTGGGGTACTGTCAAGTGGGGGTGCCCCAGGGATCAGTGTTGGGGGCCATTCCTGTTTCTTATTTATATAATTGATATGCCCTCTGGTATTACAGGTGACTGTAAAATATTTCTATTTTCTGAGGACACTTGATTGGTAGTAAAGGATGTTGTGTGCAACATTGGCTCGGTTTCAAATAGTGCAGTATATGACCTAAGTTCATTGCTTGTAGAAAATAAACTAACGCTAAATCACAGTAAGACTCAGTTTTTACAGTTTCTACCACACAGTTCAACAAAATCAGACGTTTTAACTTCAGACAACGGGCATATGATTAGTGAAACTGAACAGTTCAAATTTGTAGGTGTACAGATAGATAGTAAGCTGTCTTGGAAAGCCCACGTTCAGGATCTTGTACAAAGACTTAATACTGCCACTTTTACTATTCGAATCGTATCAGAAGTGAGTGATCGTTCGACACGAAAAGTAGTCTACTTTGCTTATTTTCATTCGCTTATGTCGTATGGTATTATTTTTGGGGTAACTCTTCCCATTCAAAAAGGATATTGTTGACTCAGAAACGGGCGGTTCGGGATATAAGTGTTGTAAGTTCACGAACCTCTTGTCGACCCCTGTTCACGAGTCTTGGTATTTTGACATTGGCCTCTCAATATGTATATTCCTATATTCCTTACTGTCGTTTCTTGTTACCAATATTAGCTTATTCCCAAGAAAAAGCAGCTTTCACTCGGTTAATACTCGGCAGAAATCAAACCTGCATTCGGATTGGACTTCCTTAACTCTTGTGCAAAAAGGTGTGCACTATACTGCTGCATCCACTTTCAATAAGCTACCGCTCGAATTGAAAAACCTTGCAGTAATCCACTCTCTTTGAAATCGAAACTGAAGAGTTTTCTCATGGGTCACACCTTCGATGCTGTCGAGGAGTTCCTTAAAAAATTAAGTTGATTCTTATTGTATTGGTGATTGCGTTTACTTAATTTTATGGACTGACTTTTTTCGGGTTCATAAACACATTTTTTTATCTGTTATTACTTTTATGTTGTAATTTCATGTACTGACGCGTTCCATGACCTTGGAGATTTGCTCCTGAATTTGGTCCTACGGAACTTAAAATGTAATTAAAAAAAATAATAAATAATAGTTACACTTGTACGAGAAGGCCATCACGAAGTATATACACCGTAGACCCTATCAGTGGAGCAGAACTAGCAGAGACTTATTACCAGTCGCTTTTTGGCCTCTGCTTACCTCCCATAGCTAATATCAGTAGAGAGGAGAGGGAGGGTCTCCACTTACTTCGGAAAGGTGAAGATCTTGTCGTATTACCAGCTGACAAAAGAAATGCCACTGTGGTTCTTAATGTTACCGATCATAGCAAAATGACATCGCTGTTGGAGGGCAGTAAGTACAAATATCTTAAACGGGACCCAACTTTGACGTACAGCAGAAAAACCATGGGGCTACTGAAGAATTCCCGTCTACCAGATGATGTTACGAGAGATCTCAGAATCCGAGTTCCTAGACCTCCCAGGTTGTACGGACTACCGAAGATCCACAAGGATAATGTTCCCTTGAGAGCTATTGTCAGTGCAACTGGTTCTCCTACCCACGCGCTGGCCAAATACCTGAAGAATTTGATGACTCCTACATTCGGCGAGTGTGAATATCACATCAAGAACTCCCACATATCACTGAGAAAATCAAACAGATTAGAGTTGGTCCAAATGACATTTTAGTCAGCCTGGATGTGCTATCGCTGTTAACAAAGGCTCCTGTGGAGGACACTTTGAAAATGCTGGCGGATAATTTTCCTCCTGAAACTATAAAGTGGTTCCGGCATGTAATGATGAAGACCTGCTGCTTGTATGGTAATAAATTTTATGAAATGACGGACGGTATGCCGATGGGCTCTCCGTTGTCTCCATCACTGGCTACCTTTTTTTATGGAGAATTTTGAGGAACGTGCATTAAGTTCGGCTCCCCTCCGGTCATCCTTATTTTATCGTTATGTTGACGATACATTTATGGTCTGGCTACACAGCGCAGAAGCTCTCGAACAATTCATGGAACACATGAACAGCAGAAGGAAGACTGCCATTCTCAGACGTTTTAGTACGACGACAGGCGGACGGGCGTCTCGGCCACTCTGTATATCTTAAGCCGACGCAAACCGATTTATACC